>NC_039254.1:20403246-20535746 GCF_003368295.1 Carassius auratus
AACTTACAATATCGCTTTTTGGTTGAGGTGTCTCCTAGGTGATTATTGAATGGAAAAAAACTCAGCAGGTAAACCAAGTCATAACCCGTCAGTGGTACACAGAAAAAAGAAAAGAAAAAATAATGACTGTTGAAATATCTCAGCTGGATGACATAGAACAAAACAATATGTCATGTAAAAAAAATAAATAAAAAAAAAAAGACTATTTCATGATCTATCAAATAAAATGCCCTGGAACATGATTTGTTGTTGATTGAATTATTCATTTTTCAAGCTTTCACAAACAGCAGGTTTAAAAAAGCTTAAGGAGTGAATATGAAAACTGGAAAGGTGAATATGGCATGAACATAATGACATCTCATGTTTCATCCCTCCTGCTGGTCAAGTACTTGATAAGTCTTTTGTGTCATCTGTACCGCTTCATTCCGCAACCAGCTGGCAAGTAGCATGACTGACACAAGCCATCCGCAACCTTATCTCTGACAGCACAGCTCCAGTGAGGAGCTGACCTTGAGAAGTAATTGGTGGATCAATATTTTCCTGGAGAATAGCAGGAGAATAGCTGTTTGGCAGAAATCAGATGAAGTGATTTTTTATAGGTTTGTGTTTAGGGCTGTGTGTGCAGAACACCACAGCAGTTCTGTTTCTCATTCTTCTAATATAGACTGTGAGAGAGACATGCACGTTCACATTCAATGCATTTATGAGCTCCCGGTAGTGATCTGGGTTAATACTGAAGCCATCACTATCCAATAAAAGAGAAATTTGTGGATGACATAATCGTTTGAATCAACAATGGAGTCTCAGAAAGAACTACAACAAAACGTAATGACATTTTAAATCAGGTAAATAAAACTTGCTTTATTGATTCACCTTCAGCTGAAAAAAATAGAACAGACTTATTCTTATTCATGTTCTTTATGGAGAATAACATTTCTATTAATTATCCACAAAATTATGTGATCTGAAGAGCACCGTCCACTTTATTCCATGAGTTTGAGTGTTAGAGCGGGTTCACTCTATACCTGTCAATCATCTCTTGCCCTTCCGTATATAAAAAAGATAAACATTTTTTTTCTACACATAACATATGAAAGCAAATTGACCTATGATTATGAAGACATATATTCTGAATGTGTTTTTATGACACATTGCAAATAGATAACATAAAAAAGGGTGCATCTCTGCCTATTAAAGAATCAAAATCCATTTTAGATCACAATCAGCAGTTATTACACTCAACAAAATAATTCATTGGATGAACATGATTTAATCATGCCACCCATATTCCATCTAAACAAACCAAGTTAAGTCAACCATAGTGATGTGTCGTTCATGAACGAATCATTCTTTTTAAACTAATCTTTTAGGTGAACTAATCATTCTCATTCATGTAATCCACTGTAACGATAGGACACAGGAGACGAGAGTTCCAAAAGCAGTGTGTTGAATGGGCAATCCAAAATCAGTATCCAAACAGGAAGGAGGTCAAAACCATGAAAACAGTCCAGACACAAAACAAAAATGAAACTAGAAACCACAAGAGACCGCGCGACAACTGGGTGACAGAAAATAAGGACTCCATGACACAGACGAAAAACAGACCGGTTTATATAGACAGGATAATGAAGGAAGTGGAGACAGCTGAGTGCAATAGCAGCAGGTGTGCAATTAACTGTGATGAAGGGACAAAACTATGTGGGAAATGTAGTGCCTGCGGTGAGGTGCCTATGGGGAAGTGAGACCACTAGTGGACACCCAGGGAAACACAGACCAGACACCTTGACATCCACTGACTCATATTTCTTGTTCACTTAAGTTCCTCCCTCCACAGCAGCGTGAATGCACAGCTCGGTGAACTGGGTAGCTCTGTGAACAGTTTCATCCTGTTAAAGATTTACTCAACCTCGATAAAATAGCCTTTGAGTATGAGATGTGACGGAGCATGTGATTTTGTTGAATGTAGTGAACGAATACACCCTTCACTGAATGAGTTTCATGAGTCTGAACTAGATAGAGATATATCTATCCTTCGTGAACGAAATGACTGAACTGGTACACATGTCGTTCGTGTAGTCAACCAACATTTATCATGTTATTTGAATTCAAAATAGAAGTGTAGGTTAAACATGATATCAACATTTCCATTAAACTCATTTGCATCTTTTTTAAGTTACATGTTACATGTTCATTCTTAATTAATTTAGTGAGACTGCTTTGAGTGTAATGTTTAATAAATCCATAACACCAAATCAATCAAGAGCAGCTGCTTACGACAACTCATCATATAAACTTTTTATAATTACAGTTTATTAAACATATTTATATGCAATGTTACATTTCAATCTACTTGTTTATTTGTTTGGTTTGTTCTAAAATATATTAAAACAAGTTCATTCAGGATGAGGATCAAGAGGGTGACAGAGCAACACTTACCCATAAAATCCTCAACCAAAGAGATTCAAGTCTGTATTGGTTTTATTAATCTGTTACTTTTATGCAACAGTTATGTTGGCCTGAACAAATAATTTTTTAAGTGAAGCTGACCATACCAACATTTTTTGTTGAATGATTTAGATTAAATTAAGTTCACATTGTTAAATTGTAAGTAACCAAACATAAATGGATTAAGTAAAATATGTAATTTTATGCTTTAAAAAAGCAGGCGTCATATAAACTTTGACCCCTCTAGTTTATCTAACTTCCTGCGGAACCGCCAAATACAAAGGTGAACAGAAACAAAGACGAGACGAAGAAGAAAAAGTAGTAGCCTTGATTGAGACTATTATATTTTATATTTATATTCGTATTTAAACCTCAATCAATAACTTAGTTATGGATCATGATTATGCTTTGCCTGCACGTTCTGTGAAGTGCAAACGCACGGGTGAAATAAATGACCTGAGATGGTTTTGGGTCAAGAGAAGCTACAAGACACGGGTAACTATTGGAGTTGCATTTCCAAGATAGAGAGAGCTTCGTGACAAGCTGAAACTACAGAGAGATGCCGAACTCGCTTGCATTCTGATAAACAGCTATGCATCCATTCAGCTGACTTTATCTATCCGTATATTTTGTGAAACGATGATGTCTTGTGTAAAACGCAGACGGACTAGCCTCTCATGTAAATCTACATTTGTTCTATATCTAGCTGAATAAAGTAGCTTCAAATGCAGTTCTCTAACTTGTTCGATATCATAGTATAACGTAATTATAATTATTAACGAAAGGCGGCCGTGTTTTTTAACATATATTACTACTAGCTAGATTGGAATATTGATTTGATAGGGGTCTCATAATTCATATAGACGGTTTCATCGGGCGCACGCGCCTGGACCTAAGTTAACCTCCGGTCTGTGTTGTGAATATCGGTCTGGCTGCGGTGCCATCTAAAAACGCAGTTGCTGTGGGATGTGTTTTCCCATAGATTTATTTATTTTTGGAGACTCAATTTTAACAAACACAATTTTAAAACAGATTTTTTTTTTTCAAAAAGGCTTCATTGAGTAACGTTAAGTACTGCACGTTTAATAATAATAATTCCTTACATTTATATGTTTAAATATCAAAGCGAGGCACAGGTGTTTTATATCGCTGTATTTCTGAAGGAAGACTTGAATGTTATATGTCTGATAGCAGCGTATGAGCGTACCAGCTCTGCTTCATTTACAGCTGTTACTGGGGAAACCCTCTATTTCTCGTGCTTTATGTCTATGCTTTAAAACATCTACTGTTGGCCAAATAATGAATTGCATTTTCATTAAGTCCGCCTGATCCACGCAGCAAACATTTTGTTTGTTATCAAAAAAGATCTACTCTAGAGGGACTTGGCTGTTGTTATTGATTCTATTTGGAAGTCTACCGGAAGTTAAGTTAGGTCCACAAAAGCGCTCATGCGCAGTAACGTTTGTTTATGTTGTTGCCGTTGAAACCGTCTATATCTCTCCTTTCGAAAAGACGTGATTGTCAAAATACTAAGTTAGAATGAGTGAGGAATGATAGGGAGCGACAGAGTGCGTGTTCCAATGAACAACAACTCCCATGAGCCTTACGCTCTTTCCCGACGTCATCAAAATACGTCTTATGTTATTATTTTGATTGAGTGACCCCTGGTGGCCAAAAATTCCATACTGCGCGTTTAATTATATTTTCAGATGTATTCGTGTAAGCATTACGGATTGTGTTTCTGATAAATAACCAAAAGTTATTTATCTTAATTAATGCTGTATATTGAGCAGCGGATGATGTAAACCATACGAGATACATAGTACATAATGAAAAAAATGCATTGCTGGTTGGCGCCACCTAGCGTGCATTAGCAGAAGTTGAACAATAATTTTGCGCTTGGTGTGAAAGCACAAGTAAGATCCGCATTTTTCTGGAGGGACTGATTGTATGTCTGGTAGGCAATCCTAAAATACACCCAGCAATTCATTTCGTCTGCAATTCATATTTTTAAAAATGCAGCCTTTGGCTGATTATGCATTAAATCAGGCGATCGCATAATCGCGTATTTCTGGAGGGACTGTACAATACATTAACTGCAAATCCACACTGTTCTTAAAGTCCCCAATGAAATCAAAATTAAGGTTTAGTTTAATATGTTAGTCTTAAGGTTATATATAAGGCAGTGTGCTCCAAAACATTTAGAGGATCCAAAAGCATTAAAAGCTTGCAGTTAGTCTCTTCCACCAAAATGGCTCAACAATTTTGTTTTGACATCATATCTTACTTTATCTTCTCATCAAATCTTCTGACCATTCAAATGCTTAGTATAATCCGAAGTGCCCGCCTATAAATAGATGATGAAGTGTTGGCTGAGATCAGTCACTTGTCTACAGTGTAGTATTTCCTGTACAGTGAATGGCTCGTAGTGCACAATGTACTGTAGATGATAGGGTATGATTCAGACAGTGTAAACGTGCTTTCGATTAGTGCAAATGAGGTCTGGTTTCACGTTGTTTCACATGAACTGCAACAGTGCAAATCCAGACTTTGGCTCCGGTACAGAGACGCAAATGCACAGAGTGGATCATATGCATGAGTCCGCATTTATTCAAAACTTTAACAACTACACAGCCTCAGCATGATTATAACCACTATTTTGTTTTAATAAGAGTTTCATATTGAATCTAGGGAGAAATCTATTAGACTGTGGCTGTCAGATGTGGCTTTATCAAGCCCAACGGCTCTGACCTGACCAGGTATGATCAAAAAGCTATTGGCTATTTTAGAAAGGGGATGGGGCTGCTCGATATGTCCCGTCCTCTCTTCCTGTTCAGTCGAAATTACAACACCACAAAGAATAATGCTGTTGTTTCAAGGCACTTCAGGGGACCTTTAAGGGGGGCATGTTCTCCCATCCACCCTAATTGTTATTAATTAAAAATATATTTTGCTGCATCCCAATGGAATGTTGTGGTACAATAGACATGTGAATATTTCTGCCAAGCATAAATAGTTCTGAGTTATAGAATTCACTTATATGCCCTCTGAACTCTGTGCACCCTTATTTTTTATCATATTTACATTTATTTAACATAAATTCCATCTAAGGTTAATCAAACTTGGTTATGAATGTAACATGATAGAAGATTTCCAACATCATTTATGATTGGGTATTTGTCATAATGTTGTGCGGGAGAGAAGCACGTAAATTAAGAAGATGATACAAAGTCTTTAATAATCTGCATAGGGGTAATCCATAAAGAGAAGGCAGAAACACATATACACATCGATGAGACCAGACAAACAACCACTGAACAGAATGCAACTTATATGGGGAACGTAAATGATAAGACGCACCTGAACATAATGACAGAATCAAGAAGGAAAAGTAGGTCACACAGAGCACATGGGTAGTGAACATAACAAAATGTCCATAACTGTGACTTTTCGCACCCCGAGCACCCGGAAGGCAGAACCTCGCACCATGGAGAAAAAGGGATGGGACCGGAGGAGCCAGGTGGGACCCAGGCCACAGCCATGATTGCAGCCCACGGTGGAGCCGACGGAGGGAGAAGCCATGGTGGAGGAAGGGATGACGACAGAGATGAGGGGATCCTCCAGCCATGATGCTGATGGAGACTGGCAGACCTGTGGCAAATCCAGCACACAGATGGTGGGCTAAGAGTGAGCAGGGGGGCAGACAGGAGACAGTGGTTTAGATAGTAAAGCTGGGATGACAGGAAGAGGCAGGAATAGGGTGGGTATTTGTGAGCACCAGTCTCTTTAGGGATGAGTGTGTGCTGCCCACACACACCATATAGCGACTCTCAATACTGGGAGTGCGGCAGACAGGGGAATGACATCAGTGGTCATTTCTGGACATGTAGAGAGTTCAGGGTAGACAGAGAGTTCATATACGACGGAAAAAGAGGGGGCATGTCTGCATATATATCCCAGTCCCATACCATAGAGTGCTGCTCACCCTCAGCCATGGTGAAATAGGCAGAGCTTCCCTCCAAGCTCTCGCTGTTAATAGCGCTCTCCACCGTGGCGAGCTATGTTGCCAGCTCTTACACCTGGTCTGACGTAAAGTGCTCTAGCTCCGCAGCAATCCTAAGCTCTGTCGAAGTTAATTGCGATGGCTCGTCAGTCACGGTGGGCCCTTGCTCTCCGTCAGCAGTGGGCTCAGGCTTTGGCTACACACAGTGGGGAGATAGGTAGGCTGGGCTCTGGGTCCGGAGTGGGGTTGGTGTCATCCGAGATGGCCATAGTCAGCAGCGATCCAAAGGACACCATCAATCACTCAAAAAGCTGCAAAATTCCCCCAATGACCATCTTCAGACATCCTTTCTCTGCACTCATTGTTCAGGCTGGTCTTGTAGAGCATGCAGAGGCAGTAGTCCTATAGTGGGTAAGGTTGGCAATTTCCACAAATAGTCTTGTATTAGGAGGAGGAAGATGGCAGGATCAATTAAACAAAACAAAAACTGACCAAAGTGAAAAAGCCAAAATTGGGGCAACACACCGCTTTACTTTTTTAGGGTCAGGTCTTCTGTTTCACAGTGTGGTGCATGAGGGAATGCAGGAAGACAAAGAATATAATAAAACACAGTCTTTAATAATCCACATAGGGGTATTCCATAGAAAGAAGGCGGAAAAAAACACATGTACACATCGACGAGACCAGACCAAAAAAACACTGAACAGAATGCAACTTATATGAGGAATATAAATGAGGATAATTACTAGACACACCTGAACATAATGACACAATCAAACATGCGGGAAAAGTAGGTCACACAGAGCACACGGGTAATGGATAACACAACAAAATGTCCATAACTTTGACACTATTAAAGCAGACATAAGGATGATGAATGACTAGAATTAAAATTGCTGTTATTAGTCAATGCAATGCATGTCTTTATGTATTTATCTGCATAAATGCTGATTGGGTGTTTGCATGGATGAGCCTGTACCCTTAATGCCCTGTGTGTGGGGGTATGTGTGTGTTAATACCAATGTGGTGTAGAATCTGCAACAAATGTTGCAGGAAAAGTCTATGACAGACCTGATGTATAGATCTTGTCAAAAAGGCTAAGTGTGCATGGCTGAATTGCTGAAAAGACATAATTAATTATCATTCACTGTACCCTTTTTGTAAAGACATCCATCACAAGTCAAGCAAATTTGCAGCAACCTCTTCAGAGAAAGAAATCTAGACTTGCATTCCATGATTAAAAGGTTAAAAAGCTTTCTGTGTTTGATGCATGTGCATTTGGCCTTTGATAATTTCCTGTGACAATCTGTACTGTAAATAACTTTTGATTTTGTTTTTTTGGCCATATATTAATCAAATTATCTCAAGGACTTTAGGAGCCTCTGCTTTCTTAACTATTAGGCTGTAAGACTGGCTATGCCGTTTAGCTAATTTACTGAAAAAATAAACAGTAGCCACTGAACTGGTGTTGTGACCTGAATGATGCTTTGGGGTTTAACACAAAATGAAAACAAATTCTTATTTCAGTGAGACAATTAGATGCCCGGACATGGGGTATTAACCCAGTAATTCTCTCTTCATGAGCTAAATGAATGTGGCAGCAGTCTTATTGGCAAAAATGTGATTCAACTGACACTTTCCAAAGTCATACCTACAGTTGACTGCAGCTTCCAGCTGAAATGTATGTTTGAAAATAATGGTAACTGGTAGGGGACAGTGGGGTAAGATGTGGGTAAATTCACCCACCCCCTGTATCTTGCCAACTGTAC
The DNA here is from genome assembly GCF_003368295.1 of Carassius auratus. Taxonomy (NCBI): domain Eukaryota; kingdom Metazoa; phylum Chordata; class Actinopteri; order Cypriniformes; family Cyprinidae; genus Carassius; species Carassius auratus. The sequence continues at coordinate 20,411,464 of NC_039254.1, forward strand.
ACTTTTATTGTCATGTGACCATATATTCTGAAACCACCCATAATTTCTGCCAGACTGCGAAAAGAAGAAACACATGGGAGGAATGGAAGGCACCCAATTACTTTATAAACTGTTTTGGGCTTGTCAAATTAAAATTTTATAATAGATGTTATGGCTGTTACATCAAAAATATTTCCAATGCATATAAGTGATTTAGCAATGTATAAAACCATTTAAATAATTTAGCTTAATATTATTTTGAATTAGTAAGCAAGCTATTTTTTTTCCAAAATGGCAGCTATGGGGCAAAGTGAGCTAAATGCATTGGGGTAAAATGAGCCAGCATTTTATCTTACCCTACCATAAGACAAATATTATTATCTGTAGTTTATTTGATAGGGACATTGTACAAGTGAACCAAATCCATATCTTATAAGAACAAGAATATTTTTTTCATCACATTATAATCAGATATATCTTTCAATAAGATTGTTCGAAATATTGGACATTTGATAATAAAATTGTTTTAAAAAAAAAAAAGGTAATTAATATTTAAAATTTAACATGTGTGAACCAGATTCAGTCAGATGGTCAGTTAAAAACCAGGTGGTTCATTTTACCCATTGACTCAGGTCAACTTACTGAGCCTCAGGAAAACGTTTTTATAAGAAGCCATTTGTCATAGATACATTCTTAATGATGAGATAATAATAGGAAACATCCTTTAGTTACTTTATTTACTTTGATTGTACTTCTGTGTCATTTTCCCTTATATTGAGAGCCACAAAAGTAAAACACTGCTTATCTTACCCCACTCTCCCTTACTTCTTTTCACACCAATTATGATTACAGGAACAGCTTATTGATGCACAGTCACTTAAGCTGTTAGCCAGCACCCCCCATTATGTGACTCAGAGCTGAAAGTGTCCTTAAGTTAAAATTGTTCCTTACTTCAGTGTTACACACATACAGTAATATTGGTGTCTTTGGAAAGAAGACCTTTGGGCAGCACTCTTTATCAATCAGAGTTTATAATGCTCAAAAATATTAAAAGTTATAGACACTGTGCCTTGAAATTTTGTTTACCACACTGATTTTTATTTTTATTTGATATAAAAAATACATGAAATCAGTCCTGGAGCAATCTAGAAAAGTAATGGGTTGAAAGTCACATGTCTTATTTCACATGTCGAGTTTCTATTTCGAATCTGAAGGAGATGCCATGAAAAATGAGATTCCTGCAACCAGTTTCCTGAGACTATATCTAGTACCCCCACCCCCCAACCCCAATATAAAAAATATTTACCAACTGTATTGAATGGTTCTAAAATCTATTTTAGTCATTAAAGGGGGGGGGGGTCGTTTTCACTCAATATCCTGTTAATCTTGAGTACCTATAGAGTAGTACTGCATCCTTCATAACTCCAAAAAGTCTTTAGTTTTATTATATTCATAAGAGAAAGATAGTCTGTACCGATTTTTCCCGGAAAAACACGATCGGCTGGAGGCGTGACGTGTGGGTGGAGCTAAAGAATCACGAGCGCGAGTAGGCTTTTGCGTTGAGAGCGTTTGGAAGCTGTGACATTACCGTGAGGAAAAAAACATCCAAAACAAACCATGGCTAACAGTCAGATTCAGCCATTTATTTATGATCCAGAATCAGATCCCGAGGCTGAAACTGAACGAGAGCAGCAGCAGCAACGACTCGCTCCGAGTAGGGCTCTAATGCGGGTCTCCGGCATGGGAGGTGGACACATTAACAAGGAGGCAGAGATATTTTAAGCAGTTTTACTCACCGGCAGCGGTTCCAACACACGATCGTGACCCTTTTTCATTGGGATTGCATCATCCTTAAGAAATGAACGATACGCAAATCCGTCGTCAAACTGGGCCTTGTTTGTAAAACAAGCATCTTCGAAATGCAGGAAACAAACACAAACACTTGCACAACTCCGTTGATGCTCTGTAAAAATAAATTCCATCCACTGGTCCCTTAATGCTGTTTTTTTTTTGGGTAATCTGTGCAGGGTTGTCTTGCCCTGGCAACCAAAAATACACTTCTTTTGTGACATTTCACGACGCTCTCGCTCTGATCAGTGAGTGTACAGTATTGTTCAAAATAATAGCAGTACAATGTGACTAACCAGAATAATCAAGGTTTTTCATATATTTTTTTATTGCTACGTGGCAAACAAGTTACCAGTAGGTTCAGTAGATTCTCAGAAAACAAATGAGACCCAGCATTCATGATATGCATGCTCTTAAGGCTGTGCAATTGGGCAATTAGTTGAATTAGTTGAAAGGGGTGTGTTCAAAAAAATAGCAGTGTGGCATTCAATCACTGAGGTCATCAATTTTGTGAAGAAACAGGTGTGAATCAGGTGGCCCCTATTTAAGGATGAAGCCAACACTTGTTGAACATGCATTTGAAAGCTGAGGAAAATGGGTCGTTCAAGACATTGTTCAGAAGAACAGCGTACTTTGATTAAAAAGTTGATTAGAGAGGGGAAAACCTATAAAGAGGTGCAAAAAATGATAGGCTGTTCAGCTAAAATGATCTCCAATGCCTTAAAATGGAGAGCAAAACCAGAGAGACGTGGAAGAAAACGGAAGACAACCATCAAAATGGATAGAACAATAACCAGAATGGCAAAGGCTCAGCCAATGATCACCTCCAGGATGATCAAAGACAGTCTGGAGTTACCTGTAAGTACTGTGACAGTTAGAAGACGTCTGTGTGAAGCTAATCTATTTTCAAGAATCCCCCGCAAAGTCCCTCTGTTAAAAAAAAGGCATGTGCAGAAGAGGTTACAATTTGCCAAAGAACACATCAACTGGCCTAAAGAGAAATGGAGGAACATTTTGTGGACTGATGAGAGTAAAATTGTTCTTTTTGGGTCCAAGGGCCATAGGCAGTTTGTGAGACGACCCCCAAACTCTGAATTCAAGCCACAGTACACAGTGAAGACAGTGAAGCATGGAGGTGCAAGCATCATGATATGGGCATGTTTCTCCTACTATGGTGTTGGGCCTATTTATCGCATACCAGGGATCATGGATCAGTTTGCATATGTTAAAATACTTGAAGAGGTCATGTTGCCCTATGCTGAAGAGGACATGCCCTTGAAATGGTTGTTTCAACAAGACAATGACCCAAAACACACTAGTAAACGGGCAAAGTCTTGGTTCCAAACCAACAAAATTAATGTTATGGAGTGGCCAGCCCAATCTCCAGACCTTAATCCAATTGAGAACTTGTGGGGTGATATCAAAAATGCTGTTTCTGAAGCAAAACCAAGAAATGTGAATGAATTGTGGAATGTTGTTAAAGAATCATGGAGTGGAATAACAGCTGAGAGGTGCCACAAGTTGGTTGACTCCATGCCACACAGATGTCAAGCAGTTTTAAAAAACTGTGGTCATACAACTAAATATTAGTTTAGTGATTCACAGGATTGCTAAATCCCAGGAAAAAAAAAATGTTTTTACAAAATAGTTTTGAGTTTGTACAGTCAAAGGTAGACACTGCTATTTTTTTGAACACACCCCTTTCAACTAATTGCCCAATTGCACAGCCTTAAGAGCGTGCATATCATGAATGCTGGGTCTTGTTTGTTTTCTGACAATCTACTGAACCTACTGGTAACTTGTTTGCCACGTAGCAATAAAAAATATACGAAAAACCTTGATTATTCTGGTTAGTCACATTGTACTGCTATTATTTTGAACAATACTGTATGTTGTGCTCTCAGTGCTCTGCTATACGGGAGCGCGCACTCTTCCGGCAGAAGTGCCCTTAGGACCCATATAAGGAAATTCCGCTCCATCTAACGTCACACAGAGCCATACTCGAAAAAAACTTTCAGAAACTTGTGACAAACGGGAAGGAGTATTTTTGGAACAGAAATACTCCTTCAAACGTACAACTTAATTTTTGAAACTTTGTCCATGTTTAGCATGGGAATCCAACTCTTTAACAGTGTAAAAAACTCTACATTCCACTGCATATTTTTTTTTTTTTTCAATTATAAAACAATAGACTGAAACATAGACATCATATAAATGATGTATTTGAGCACTAGGAAAATACAATAAGAATAATTTGATAAATAAATAAATAAAATAAACAAAATTAAAAATATATAAAAAGATCAAATAAATACCTTGTATGCCAATGACAGAACATCCTGATATTGCAAGAAATGCAGCATTTACAATGAATTACAATGAAAATACCTGCTGATATGCTGATGGCTGTCGGGTCTCGGGGCTAATCACCTGCCTTTTTGGTACTGCGGTCAAGCCAGCCGCACTTCAGAAAAACACCGTCAAGCCAGCCGCGAGTGAAATTTATATGCGCGTGTATTACTATAATTACGGCAATAGCAGGAACAACAGAGAGGGAACGCACTTTCAGAGCGCTTTTCATCTATACGTTCAGATTTGATCTATGACGACCTTTTTCGCCCATCTGCTCTAATATTCGTGTAACTTATTGTTTTCCTTGACTGCTCTGTATTACTATAATTTTCAGCCTTTCAAAGCATTATAATTATTAGTAGAAAACGAGATATGGGACATTCATTGATTTAGAAGACACTTTTTTATGATGAGAAAGAAGCAATTAAAGGTCAGTTCTTAAAGAAGACATCCCATACTATATCCATACCTCACATAAAACCATTTTACTGGAGCCTTTTAGAGATATAGGATAATATTACACTTTACAAGTCTTTTAAGATCCCATTTCTAACAAGTAGAAAAAAACAATGGTCAGTTCTTATAAGGGACTTCGCATCTATATGCAAACTTCATATCAAACCATTGTACAACAGCATTTTTGAGATATGGGACATTATTACACTTTAAAGGGTTATAAAGATCATATTTCTAATAAATAGAAAAAAACAATGGTCAGTTCTTATCAGGGACGTCCCATACTATATACACAAAAAATCATTTTGCTAAAGCATTTTTGAGATATGGGTCCATATGGCGATTTAGAGGGCTATAAAGACCCCTATAGCGGAGTACAAAACTTTTTATCCACAGGAAGGAGGAGGCGGAAACCGGCCATCAATCAAATAAGGCTTTTAATGACAAAATAAACACAAAACACTGCGACAGCCCTTCACGGACGACTGTCGCTTACAAACAAAAACCAAACACAAACTAAAATCATGGCCTGGCCTGGCCCTCTCTCGTTGTTCACTGTCGTCGCCCCCTCTTTTGTATCCTTCCATCTCCACCGCGGGACGTGAGACCGGTGAGTGGAGCAGGCGTCGCTCATTTCCAGTCACTCCACTGGCCTCATTCCGTTCTCATGGCTCGCGGCCCCGCCCCACTCATCACAACCCTATTTCTAATAAGTAGAAAAAAAACAAAGGTCAGTTCATATAAGGGACATCCCAATCTATATGCAAACCTCATATCAAACCATTTTACTGCAGCATTTTTGAGATATGCGTCCATATCGCGATTTAGAGGGCTATAAAGTCAACATTTCTAATAAGTAGAAAAAAACAAAGGTCAGTTCTTATCAGGGACGTCACATACTATATGCACACTTCATATGAAACCATTTTACTGCAGCATTTTTGAGATATGGGACAATACAATGATTTAGAGGGCGATAAAGACACCATTTCTAATAAGTAGAAAAAAACAATGGTCATTTCTTATAAAGGACATGCCATACTATATGCACACCTCATATCAAACCATTTTACTGCAGCATTTTCGAGATATGGGACATTATTACACTTTAAAGGGCTGTAAAGTTCCCATTTCTAATAAGTAGAAAAAAACAATGGTCTGTTCCTATAAGGGACGTCCCATACTATTTGCACACCTCATATCAAACCATTTTACTGCAGCATTTTTGAGATATGGGTCCAAATGGTGATTTGGAGGGCTATAAAGACATCATTTCTAATAAGTAGAAAAAAACAATGGTCAGTTCTTATAAAGGACAGGCCATACTATATGCACACCTCATATCAAACCATTTTACTGCAGCATTTTCGAGATATGGGACATCATTACACTTTAAATGGCTGTAAAGATCCCATTTCTAATAAGTAGAAAAAAACAATGGTCTGTTCCTATAAGGGACGTCCCATACTATTTGCACACCTCATATCAAACCATTTTACTGCAGCATTTTTGAGATATGGGTCCAAATGGTGATTTGGAGGGCTATAAAGACATCATTTCTAATAAGTAGAAAAAAACAATGGTCAGTTCTTATAAAGGACATCCCATACTATATGCACACCTCATTTCAAACCCTTTTACTGCATGATTTTCGAGATATGGGACATTATTACACTTTAAATGGCTGTAAAGATCCCATTTCTAATAAGTAGAAAAAAGCAACAGTCAGTTCTTATCAGGGATGTCCCATACTATATGCACACCTCATATCAAACCATTTTACTGCAGCATTTTCAAGATATGGGACATTATTACACTTTAAAGGGCTGTAAAGATCCCATTTCTAATAAGTAGAAAAAAACAACAGTCAGTTCTTATCAGGGATGTCCCATACTATATGCACACCTCATATCAAACCATTTTACTGCAGCATTTTCAAGATATGGGACATTATTACACTTTAAAGGACTATAAAGATCCCATTTGTAATAAGTAGAAAAAAACAACAGTCAGTTCTTATCAGGGATGTCCCATACTATATGCACACCTCATATCAAACCATTTTACTGCAGCATTTTCAAGATATGGGACATTATTACACTTTAAAGGACTATAAAGATCCCATTTGTAATAAGTAGAAAAAAATAATAGTCAATTCTTATCAGGGACATCTCATACTATATGCAGACATCATATCAAACCATTTTACTGCAGCATTTTCGAGATATGGGACATTATTACACTTTAAATGGCTGTAAAGATCCCATTTCTAATAAGTAGAAAAAAGCAACAGTCAGTTCTTATCAGGGATGTCCCATACTATATGCACACCTCATATCAAACCATTTTACTGCAGCATTTTCAAGATATGGGACATTATTACACTTTAAAGGGCTATAAAGATCCCATTTCTAATAAGTAGAAAAAAAGAATAGTCAATTCTTATCAGGGACCTCCCATACTATATGCACACCTCATATCAAACCATTTTACTGAAGCATTTTCGAGATATGGGTCCAAATGGTGATTTGGAGGGCTATAAAGACGTAATTTCTAATAAGTAGAAAAAAACAATGGTCAGTTCTTATCAGGGACGTCCCATACTATATGCACACTTCATATCAAGCCATTTTACTGCAGGACTTTTGAGATATGGGACATTATTACACTTTAACGGGCTTTAAAGATCCCATTTCTAATAAGTAGAAAAAAACAATGGTCAGTTCTCATAAGGGACATCCCATACTATATGCACACATAATGGTTTGATATAAAACCCAGTCTACTGCAACATTAATGAGATATGGACCTATATTGTGCTTTAGGGGGCTATAAAGAGAAAGGGTATATTCACTTCAGAGGCTCATAGAGAAATGTAATGTTTTCTAAAATCTATGAGTAAATCCATGGAAAACATTTTACTGTATGTTTTTTTTAAGAGCTAGCAAGTATTTCACATATAGAGTTATAAAACATTACATTTATCTATTCCAATAATAATAATAATAATAATAAACAATTGTCATAAGGGACATCACCAAATATGTGCAGCCATTATAAAAAACATTTCAGTTTACCAATCTGGAACTGCATGCATTCAGAGTCAGTTCTGAGACTTTGCATAACTTTGAGACATGTGGAAATGTCAGCTTATAAAAGTAGAGGAAAACGATGCCCATTTCATGCAAGGCACCTCCTACTTTATTAGCACAGCTAAAATAAAATCTGGGTACTTTGGCAGTTTGGACTTACATGTATTCTAATTCAACAAAATGCTATTTAACTACATAAGTAGGAACACTTACTATTTTTAAAAGGCACATAATAATACTACCTTCGTGCAGAGTTCAGTGTCAATCCTGCTCCAGCAAACCTTTCTGTAACTATGAATTGTTCCTGGCTCTTAATTAGATTAGGGTTGGAACTGAACTTTAAGTGAGATTTCCAGAAACAAGACTGGGGATACGCTATGATCCATTCATCCATTGAATGCAAGCTACTCTAAACTTTCACAGAGCAAAGACTCCATATTTGGTGTTTAGAAAGTGTGTGAAGTATAGTGTGACAGACAAGTGTGTGTGACTTCATATTTGCTGAAAGAATAGGGAGTGCCTTGCATGCAAAGGCCATTATTTTTATCTACTGTATGTATTTAACCTGATGTTTATATAAACCTCAAAACTGGGGAAAAAATATCCAGTCTTTAATATATATATAAAGTAGCTCATATTCTATCAGCACAGATAGTCTGAAGTCTGATATATATATATATATATATATATATATATATATATAATTTATTAAATTTGGATGTATGCAACAAACTGCCAAAGTACACAGACTTCAGATTATCTGTGCTGATAGAATATGAGCTACTTTGTAAGAAAAGGCCATTATTTCTTTTAAGTATTTGAAAAAAACATTTCTATAGGTTGCAAAAAATGAGGAAATATTAAAATGTATTTGAGTGTTTTGTTCTATATGAATGCATGCTTCTACAAACTGCCACAGTACACAGACTTCACATTAGGTGTGCTTAAAATGTAGGAGGAACTTTAGAAGGAATGAACTTTTTTTAAACTTATTTGAAATAGTTCTCAAAACTGGAGTTTCTGAGGATTTTCTTGATTTTTAACCCCAAATTGCTATCGTAAAATATCTTTATACACCAAATACTTCAGTAAAATAGTTTTATATAAGGTGTGCTTGTGGGATGTCCCATGTACTAACTGATCATTGTATTCTTCTACTTATTAGAAATGGGGTCTTTCTAGGCGTCTGAAACAGAATACATTTCAGAAAAACAGAAAAACATCTTTGCAAAATGCTAGAAATGCAGTAAAACTTTTTTATATAAGGTGTGAATATAGTATGGCACCTCCAATATACAAACTAAATATTGTTTTTTTTTCAACTTATTAGAAATGGGGGTTCCACTTTATACTGTGTCCCTAATACCTGTGTACTTAGTAATTAGATGTGTATGTAGTATGTAACCACAGTGTAAGTACACATTGGTACATAGTATCTATAGCTCTAATGTTTGTGTAACTACATATTTGTAATAACCCATTGAATGGTATGTGTAAGTACAAATGTGCAACAGGACATTGGTGATAAAATTTATTGGTAAGAAAGTACAAATGTGTAACAGGACTAATAGCAATATTCAATTTATTATGTAATTACCCCTATGTTACACTGCAGTGGCAAGTAAATTAGGCTTTACATATAAAATGTGGTTGGTGTCCACAATGTTGCACTTTAAATGAAGTCGACAGTTCCTGAGGAGTTACCATGTAAGTACACGGGTATTAAAGTGGTGCACCAACTCCTCCCACTTTACAGAACCCTAAACCCACCCATCTCCACCACCTGGATCAAATGGTTCAAATTACTCTTATACATATTGTTGTTACAAAATGTAGATTTACATGTCCTGTTATGCATTTGTACTTGCACAAACCATTCTGAGGGTTGTTATAAAAATATTATAGCCATGGATACTATATACCAATGTGTACTTACACTGTGTTATATATTACGTACACATGTAGTTACATTGTATATACACAGGTATTAAGAACACTTAAGATAATGTGGGAGCGACATGGGATATTTATAGCCCAATAAATCACCATATAGTCCCATATCTGAAAATGCTGCCGTAAAATGGTTTGATATGAGGTGTGCATATAGTATGGGACATCCCTGATAAGAACTGACTGTTGCTTTTTTCTACTTATTAGAAATTGGATCTTTACAGCCATTTAAAGTGTAATAATGTCCCATATCTCGAAAATGCTGCAGTAAAATGGCTTGATATGAGGTGTGCATATAGTGTGGGAGGTCCCTGATAAGAACTGACTTTTGTTTTTTTCTACTTATTAGAAATGGGATCTTTATAGCCCTTTAAAGTGTAATAATGTCCCATATCTTGAAAATGCTGCAGTAAAATGGTTTGATATGAGGTGTGCATATAGTATGGGACATCCCTGATAAGAACTGACTGTTGCTTTTTTCTACTTATTAGAAATTGGATCTTTACAGCCATTTAAAGTGTAATAATGTCCCATATCTCGAAAATGCTGCAGTAAAATGGCTTGATATGAGGTGTGCATATAGTGTGGGAGGTCCCTGATAAGAACTGACTTTTGTTTTTTTCTACTTATTAGAAATGGGATCTTTATAGCCCTTTAAAGTGTAATAATGTCCCATATCTTGAAAATGCTGCAGTAAAATGGTTTGATATGAGGTGTGCATATAGTATGGGACATCCCTGATAAGAACTGACTGTTGCTTTTTTCTACTTATTAGAAATGGGATCTTTACAGCCCTTTAAAGTGTAATAATGTCCCATATCTCGAAAATGCTGCAGTAAAATGGTTTGATATGAGGTGTGCATATAGTATGGGATGTCCCTGATAAGAACTGACTTTTGTTTTTTTCTACTTATTAGAAATGGGATCTTTATAGCCCTTTAAAGTGTAATAATGTCCCATATCTTGAAAATGCTGCAGTAAAATGGATTGATATGAGGTGTGCATATAGTATGGGACATCCCTGATAAGAACTGACTGTTGCTTTTTTCTACTTATTAGAAATTGGATCTTTACAGCCATTTAAAGTGTAATAATGTCCCATATCTCGAAAATGCTGCAGTAAAATGGCTTGATATGAGGTGTGCATATAGTGTGGGAGGTCCCTGATAAGAACTGACTTTTGTTTTTTTCTACTTATTAGAAATGGGATCTTTATAGCCCTTTAAAGTGTAATAATGTCCCATATCTTGAAAATGCTGCAGTAAAATGGTTTGATATGAGGTGTGCATATAGTATGGGACATCCCTGATAAGAACTGACTGTTGCTTTTTTCTACTTATTAGAAATGGGATCTTTACAGCCCTTTAAAGTGTAATAATGTCCCATATCTCGAAAATGCTGCAGTAAAATGGTTTGATATGAGGTGTGCATATAGTATGGGATGTCCCTGATAAGAACTGACTTTTGTTTTTTTCTACTTATTAGAAATGGGATCTTTATAGCCCTTTAAAGTGTAATAATGTCCCATATCTTGAAAATGCTGCAGTAAAATGGATTGATATGAGGTGTGCATATAGTATGGGACATCCCTGATAAGAACTGACTGTTGCTTTTTTCTACTTATTAGAAATGGGATCTTTACAGCCCTTTAAAGTGTAATAATGTCCCATATCTCAAAAATGCTGCAGTAAAATGGTTTGATATAAAGTGTGCATATAGTATGGGATGTCCTTTATAAGAACTGACCATTGTTTTTTTCTACTTATTAGAAATGATGCCTTTATAGCCCTCCAAATCACCATTTGGACCCATATCTCAAAAATGCTGCAGTAAAATGGTTTGATATGAGGTGTGCATATAGTATGGCATGTCCTTTATAAGAAATGACCATTGTTTTTTTCTACTTATTAGAAATGGGATCTTTATAGCCCTTTAAAGTGTAATAATGTCCCATATCTTGAAAATGCTGCAGTAAAATGGTTTGATATGAGGTGTGCATATAGTATGGGACATCCCTGATAAGAACTGACTGTTGCTTTTTTCTACTTATTAGAAATGGGATCTTTACAGCCATTTAAAATGTAATAATGTCCCATATCTTGAAAATGCTGCAGTAAAATGGTTTGATATGATGTCTGCATATAGTATGAGATGTCCCTGATAAGAATTGACTATTATTTTTTTCTACTTATTACAAATGGGATCTTTATAGTCCTTTAAAGTGTAATAATGTCCCATATCTTGAAAATGCTGCAGTAAAATGGTTTGATATGAGATGTGCATATAGTATCGCATGTCCTTTATAAGAACTGACCATTGTTTTTTTCTACTTATTAGAAATGGGGTCTTTGTAGCACTCTAAATCACCATTTGGACCCATATCTAAAAAATGCTGCAGTAAAATGGCTTGATATGATGTGTGCATATAGTATGGGACATCCCTTATAGGAACATACCATTGTTTTTATCTACTTATTAGAAATGGGATCTTTATAGCCCTTTAAAGTGTAGTAATGTCCCATATCTCGAAAATGCTGCAGTAAAATGGTTTGATATGAGGTGTGCATATAGTATGGGATGTCCCTGATAAGAACTGACTTTTGTTTTTTTCTACTTATTAGAAATTGGATCTTTACAGCCCTTTACAGTGTAAAAATGTCTCGTATCTTAAAAATGCTGCAGTAAAATGGTTTCATATGAAGGGTGCATATAGTATGGGACGTCCCTGATAAGAACTGGCTATTGTTTTTTTCTACTTATTAGAAATGTTGTCTTTATAGCCCTCTAAATTGCCACATGGACCCATATCTCAAAAATGCTGCAGTAAAATGGTTTGATATGAAGTGTGCATATAGTATGGGATGTCCCTGATAAGAACTGACTATTGTTTCTTTCTACTTATTTGAAATGGTGTCTTTATCGCCCTCTAAATCATTGTATTGTCCCATATCTCAAAAATGCTGCAGTAAAATGGTTTCATATGAAGGGTGCATATAGTATGTGACGTCCCTGATAAGAACTGACGTTTGTTTTTTTCTACTTATTAGAAATGTTGACTTTATAGCCCTCTAAATCGCGATATGGACGCATATCTCAAAAATGCTGCAGTAAAATGGTTTGATATGAGGTTTGCATATAGATTGGGATGTCCCTTATATGAACTGACCTTTGTTTTTTTTCTACTTATTAGAAATACGGTTGTGATGAGTGGGGCGGGGCCGCGAGCCATGAGAACGGAATGAGGCCAGTGGAGTGACTGGAAATGAGCGACGCCTGCTCCACTCACCGGTCTCGCGTCCCGTGGTGGAGATGGAAGGATACAAAAGAGGGGGCGACGACAGTGAACAACGAGAGAGGGCCAGGCCAGGCCATGATTTTAGTTTGTGTTTGGTTTTTGTTTGTAAGCGACAGTCGTCCGTGAAGGGCTGTCGCAGTGTTTTGTGTTTATTTTTTTTATTAAAAGCCTTATTTGATTGATGGCCAGTTTCCGCCTCCTTCTTCCTGTGGATAAAAAGTTTTGTACTCCGCTATAGGGGTCTTTATAGCCCTCTTAATCGCCATATGGACCCATATCTCAAAAATGCTGCAGCAAAATGATTTTTTGTGTATATAGTATGGGACGTCCCTGATAAGAACTGACCATTGTTTTTTTCTATTTATTAGAAATATGATCTTTATAGCCCTTTAAAGTGTAATAATGTCCCATATCTCAAAAATGCTGTTGTACAATGGTTTGATATGAGGTGTGCATATGGTATGGGACGTCCCTTATAAGAACCAACTATTGTTTTTTCTACTTATTAGACATTGGATCTTTTATGGCCCTTTAAAGTGTACTAATGTCCAATATCTCCAAAATGCTGCAGTAGAATGGTTTGATATGAAGTTTGCATATAGTATGCGATGTCCCTTATAAGAACTGACCATTGGTTTTTTTTTCTACTTCTTAGAAATAAAAGACTTGTAAAGTGTAATATTATCCTATATCTCTAAAAGGCTCCATTAAAATGGTTTTATGTGAGGTATGGATATAGTATGGGATGTCTTCTTTAAGAACTGACCTTTAATTGCTTCTTTCTCATCATAAAAAAGTGTCTTCTAAATCAATGAATGTCCCATACCTCGTTTTCTACTAATAATTGTAATGCTTTGAAAGGCTGAAAATTATAGTAATACAGAGCAGTCAAGGAAAACAATAAGTTACACGAATATTAGAGCAGATGGGCAAAAAAGGTCGTCATAGATCAAATCTGAACGTATAGATGAAAAGCGCTCTGAAAGTGCGTTCCCTCTCTGTTGTTCCTGCTATTGCCGTAATTATAGTAATACACGCGCATATAAATTTCACTCGCGGCTGGCTTGACGGTGTTTTTCTGAAGTGCGGCTGGCTTGACCGCAGTCTTTTTGGTGTGTGTGTGTGTCTGTGTATTTGTGTGTGTTTGGGTCATTTGACAGCTCACCGCGTCTGCCTGTTTGAGTTTTCCCCACCTTCCTTGTTTCCCCGTTGTAAACCTTAATTGCTCGCCACCTGTTCTCTATGTTCTTCTGATTTTTTCCCTTTATCATTCCCTGTGTTTCGCTGTCTATTGTCAGACTGTTGTTACTCGTACCAATAGTTCCGATCTTCTAGCTGTTCTTTGCACTCACCTTGTCGTGTCTTGTCCTCAGCCTCCAGTGCATTTAGCTGATTTCTCTGCCCCCTGTTCTTACAAGCGCAGAGCTCCTAGAAGCTTCCAGTTGTCATCCCCCCGGTCACGGCAGTCATATGAATAACTGTGGAACGTTACTCATCGGCTTTGATTCATCTGCTTCGACTTCTCATCCTGTCACTACCAGGGGCGGAGCCAGAAGATGTAAACATTCGGTGCTTAGCCCCATTAGCCACCCCCCGCTCCGCCCCTGTATTGGAGTAGTTTTATTTTGAGTAACTTTTACTTTTACTTCACTACATTCCAAAGCATAAGATCGTACTTTTAACTTCACTACATTTCATAAAACATATCGTTACTCCCTATAATATATCACGTGCTCCGACACGCAGAAGCGGTGTCTGATTCATCACAAACAAACTGAGTCTTTTCAAAATAAACATTAATTGGATCGCGAATCGCACCAAACGATTCGTTTACGAATTAGAATGATCCGATTGCAGCTGTTCTGGAGTCGACCACTCACTGATTCAAATGAACCGTTTAGTGCAAGTCTACAGAAGTAAGAACCAGGAGATCTTGTGAGCGCATGCGACTGATGTTGCTAAAAGTAAGTTATTAATGTCGAAATTTAGGATTAATTATTGTAACTGAAAATCATATTTTTTATTATTTATTTTATATATTTTATTTTGATCATTTAGAAATATTATTGAAATACAACCTTTTTTTGTTTCAAACAGTTCATTGAACAATAATAAATTAAGTACCTGAAGCTGACAATGAAGTAAATGTATAATAATCAGCAAAGATGATTAATTTAGCGCTATAAACGCGCATGTGAGGGGCGGAGACGCGCCGCTGAGCGTCAGGCGCGTATGAGGACCAAACACAGCAGAAGGGTAGGAAACTTCGCTCCTCTTATTATGTCTCTTTTATTATAGCGATTTATTTTTAAATACGTGATCTGAGTCTTTCATAGAGTTGTAGAGTTAGAGTTATTAAAGAAATAGAGTTATTTTTTACATTCTTTGGTCGAAGTTTTCAGATTGGCAATTCGGAGCCTGTTCGCGACTCTGTAGATTCAGATCTGGACTTCGGAGCATGTTCGCAACTCCATTGATTCAGATCGGGACTTCGGAGCGTGTACGCGACTCCGTTGATTCAGATCGGGACTTCGGAGCCTGTTAGCGACTCGGTTGATTCAGATCGGCACTTCGGAGCATGTTCGCGACTCGGTTGATTCAGATCGGGACTTCGGAGCCTGTTCGCGACTCGGTTGATTCATATCGGGACTTCGGAGCATGTTTGCGACTCGGTTGATTCAGATCGGCACTTCGGAGCCTGTTCGCGACTCGGTTGATTCAGATCGGGACTTCGGAGCCTGTTCGCGACTCGGTTGATTCAGATCGGGACTTCGGAGCATGTTCGCGACTCGGTTGATTCAGATCGGCACTTCGGAGCCTGTTCGCGACTCGGTTGATTCAGATCGGCACTTCGGAGCCTGTTCGCGACTCGGTTGATTCAGATCGGGACTTCGGAGGATGTTTGAGATTTTTTTTAAAGCAGGAAGTGTTTGTCAAACAGTTAATTAGTGATAAATGAATATTTGGGCTTGAGGCTTTTTTTACCTGTCGTAGTTTTAATTTGAGTAACTTTTACTTTTACTTCACTACATTCCAAAGCATAAGATCGTACTTTTAACTTCACTACATTTCATAAAACATATCGTTACCTATAATATATCACGTGCTCCGACACGCAGAAGCGGTGTCTGATTCATCACGAACAAACTGAGTCTTTTCAAAATAAACATTAATTGGATCGCGAATCGCACCAAACGATTCGTTTACGAATTAGAATGATCCGATTGCAGCTGTTCTGCAGTCGACCACTCACTGATTCAAATAAACCGTTTAGTGAGAGTCTACAGAAGTAAGAACCGGCAGATCTTGTGAGCGCGCGTGCGTCTGAAACAAGCGAAGTGATGCGTGATGCTTTACCGTCCGCCACAACGCACAGTAATAGAGCTTTTGTTTCTTTTTTTTGCCGCTCCAGTCTGAGAGACTGAGAGGAAATGAAACAAAGTTTAAGTTATTTTAAAAAAGCTAAAAGATTCGGGGCTTTTGACAAAACATTCGGGGCTTAAGCCCCATTAGCCACCCCCCCGCTCCGCCCCTGGTCACTACGAGTGAAACCTGTGAACGTGACTCATCTGCTCTGCCTCCTCTGCTTAAATAAAGCTCTGTGTAAACCCGCATTTGAATCCAGTCTGTTTCCCCTGACAGAACAGTCTGACCAGATTATGGATTCAGCAGGATCTGATCCACTCCGCTCGGCTCTCGTTCAGCAGGGAGTTTTGTTAGGGCAGCATGCCACCCAGCTCAACACCACCGCGCAGCATGTGGACGCTCTTAGTGCCCGAGTCTCCGAACTCCTCACACGGGTGGATGGCCTTCAGCGACAGGCATGGAGCCGGGGGTCCGTTCTTCACAACGGTATGTCCCTCGATTCCGAACCCCATGCCAACAATCCGCCGGTCTACGATGGCGATCCTAACGCCTTTCAAGCGTTTCTCTCCCAATGCTCGCTGGTGTTTTCCCTGCAGCCCCGACGTTACGCTAATGAAGAGGCCAAAGTTGCTTACGTCCTTACACTACTTTTAGGGCCGTGCCCGCGAATGGGGAATTGCCGTATGGAGATCGCGGGCTCCCTGTTGTGCTACCTTCGTGGATTTTAGTCAAGAGATGGCCAAACTGTTTGATCGTTCAGCTCAGGGTGACGAGGCGGCGGCCCAGTTATCGCGACTTTCACAGGGGAGGAGCTCTGTCACTGATTATGCCATCCATTTCCAGACTTTAGCTGCGGCGTGTGGCTGGAATGAGAGCACGCTGCGCACCCGTTTTCTTGAGGGGTGGGTTGCGCCATTGCTGATGAACTTGCGGCCACAGAGCTCCCACTGGAATTGGATAATCTCATTAATCTTGCACTCCGTATTGAGGGCCGTCTCAGCCGCTGCCGCAGACAACGACAAACTCCCGCTCCGTGGCGCCACCTAGAGTCCTCTTCAGCCAGTTCAGCCGGCTGACAGCCCTCGGAGGAGGAGCCCATGCAGTTGGGTCGTTTACGGTTTACACCACAACAGAAGCAGGAGCGTCTGTCGTCGGGGGCGTGTCTATACTGCGGCAAAGGAGGCCACTTCGCCCTTCAGTGCCCGTTAAAAGCCAGGGCCCACCAGTGAGGCGGAGAGTCCTGGTGGGCACGGTTCTCAGTTCAAGCTCTCCTGCAGCACGCACTCAGCTGCCGTTCCAACTTTCTTTCCAGAGTCGTTCTCATGCTGGACTAGCCCTTGTGGATTCAGGGGCTGAGGGGAACTTCCTTGATGCTGCTTCTGCTGTTAGTCCCGTATCAGCATGGTCATTAGCTGGCCATCCCCTTACCACCATCACCCATGTCACCCTCAAAATAAACCTTCATATTGTTAGCAGTCATAGTGAGCTGATCGAACTGTTTATTATTGATTCCCCTAAGGCCCCTTTAATTCTGGGACACCCCTGGTTACATAAGCACAATCCACACATTGATTGGGTCAGTAATTCAGTTTTAGCCTGGAGTCATTCTTGACACTTGTCGTGTTTGGGTGCTGTTTTTCCTCCTGTCTCTGTGTCTTGTGTTCCTCAGGAGGATCCCTCTGACCTGACTGGTGTTCCGGCGGAGTACCATGATTTTCGGGCGGTCTTCAGTAAGGCCCGGGCCACCTCGCTACCTCCGCATCGCCCCTACGACTGTGCCATTGATCTCCTCCCGGGCTCTTCTCCGCCTAAGGGTGGTTTATATTCCCTTTCGGGTCCTGAGAGAGAGGCCATGGACAAGTATATACGTGAGTCACTTCAGGCTGTGCTCATCCGCCATTCCTCCTCTCCCGCTGGTGCAAACTTTTTCTTTGTTCAGAAGAAGGACGGCTCCCTGCGCCCCTGTATTGATTACAGAGGTTTGAATGACATTACTATTAAGAACAGGTACCCCCTACCTTTAATGTCTTCTGCTTTTGAATTATTGCAGGGAGCTCGGGTCTTCGCCAAGTTAGACCTGCGCAACGCTAACCACTTGGTGCGCATTCGGGAGGGGGATGAGTGGAAGACGGTGTTTAACACCCCTTCGGGACACTACGAGTACTTGGTTTTTCCGTGTGGTCTTACTAATGCTCCAGCCATTTTCCAGGGACTCGTCAACAGCGTGTTGGGTGACATGATTAATCAATTTGTCTTTGTGTATTTGGATGATATCTTGATTTTATCCCCTTCTCTCCAATTACACACCCAGCATGTCAGACGGGTTCTCCAGTGGTTGCCAGAAAACCAGTTGTTTGTCAAGGCGGAGAAATGCGAATTCCACGCTGAGTCAGTTACGTTCCTTGGCTACATTATTTCTACGGAGGGGATCAAGCATGATCCCGCTAAGATTGAAGCTGTCGCCCAGTGGCCGGTCCCTGACTCCCGGAAGGCTCTGCAGTGTTTCCTGGGATTTGCCAACTTCTACCGGCGATTCATCAGGAATTTTGGTCAGATCGCTGGACCGCTCACAGCCTTAACCTCCACTAAGGTGTCCTTCGATGGATCCGGGAAGCGCAGGTAGCCTTTGACATTTTAAAGTCCCGTTTTGTCTCTGCACCTGTTCTGTTGGTTCCAGATCCTGAGGCCCAGTTCATTGTCGAGGTTGATGCTTCGGACGTCGGGGTTGGCGCAGTTCTATCTCAGCGTTCCCTCCATGATGGGAAGCTCCACCCTTGTGCATTCTTCTCGTCGTCTCAGCCCTGCAGAACGTAACTACGACATCATTAATAGAGAACTGTTGGCGGTACGATTGGCCTTGGGTGAGTGGCGTCACTGGTTGGAGGGGTCAGTGCAGCCCTTCTTGGTCTGGACGGATCACAAGAACCTTGAATACATCCGCTCGGCCAACAGGCTGAGCTCACGTCAGGCCCGCTGGGCGCTCTTCTTTGCCAGATTCAACTTCACCCTCTCGTACCGGCCGGGATCTAAGAACACTAAGCCCAATGCCCTTTCTCGCCTGTTCGACGCTCCGGGGAGGGAGTTTGCGGCCGAAGCCATCCTTCCTTAGGAGGTGGTGGTCGGGGCTCTTTCATGTGGTATCAAGCAGCGAGTTGAGGAGGCCGGTCGAGGGGTGCAGGTGCCGGGAGAGTGCCCGGCGGGCAGGTTGCCGGTGCTGGCTGCGCTGCGCTCTGAGGTCCTTGAGTAGGGTCACGCATCCAGGTTAGTCTGCCATCCAGGTATTCGGAGAACATTGTCTGCCATCCGACAGCGCTTCTGGTGGCCTACTATGGCCGCAGATGTTAGACAGTTTGTGTTGGCCTGCCCCACATGTGCCCAAAGTAAGCCTGTCGATCGCCCTCCTGATGGTCTACTGAATCCTCTCCCTGTCCCTTCCCGCCCTTGGTCACACATTGCCCTTGATTTCGTCTCTGGGCCTCCTCCATCGAAGGACAACACTGTAGTTCTCACGGTGGTGGATCGCTTTTCCAGAGTGGTTCATTTTATCCCCCTGCCTAAGCTGCCCTCCACCCGGGAGACCGCCCAACTGGTGGTGGATCACGTCTTCCGTCTCCACGGGTTACCGGTGGATGTGGTTTCAGATAGGGGTCCCCAGTTCGTCTCCCGGTTCTGGAGGGAATTTTGTAGACAGATTGGGGCCTCTGCAAGTCTGTCTTCAGGGTTTCATCCCTAGACCAATGGGCAGTGTGAGCGGGCCAACCAGGATCTAGGAAGAATGCTCCGCTGTCTAGCATCCAACAATCTGAGTTCCTGGTGCCATCAGCTCTCCTGGGCAGAATACGCTCATAACACTCTTCCTGTGGCTGTGTCAGGTATGTCCCCTTTTGAATGTGCTGTTGGTTATAACCCACCTCTATTCCCGTAACAGGAAACTGATGCAGCGGTTCCATCCGCCCTGGCTTTCGTCCAGCGCTGCCGTCGCACATGGGAGAAAGTCAGGAGGATTTTGATCCAAACCTCTGGCCGAACCAATGCCGCAGCTGATCGTTGCCGGTCCTTTCATCCTTCCTATGTGTGTGGTCAGCGTGTTTGGCTTTCTAACAAGGATCTGCCTCTCCGGGCGCCTTCTCGTAAGCTGGCACCCAGATTCATTGGGCCATTCCGCATCACCAAGGTGGTTAGCCCGGTGGTGATCAGGCTCAAGATCCCTGCAACTCTTGGTCGGGTTCACCCGGTGTTTCATGTTTCCAGGGTCAAGCCGGTGTTCTCTTCCCCCCTTAATCCTGCTTGTAGTCGGCCCACCCCCTCCGCCCCCTCGTCTTGTGGCTGGATCTCCTACCTATACGGTTAAGAGATTACTTGATGAGCGGCGCCGCGGCAGAGGGTTTCAGTATCTTGTGGACTGGGAGGGGTATGGTCCAGAGGAGTGGTGCTGGGTGTTGTCCCGGGACATTCTGGACCACTCGTTGATTGAGGACTTCTGGCGGCATCGAGGTAGGCCCCTTCCTAGAGTGTCAGGTGACGCTCCTGGGAGGGGGGGTACTGTCGGGTCTCGGGGCTAATCACCTGCCTTTTTGGTGTGTGTGTGTTTGTATTTGTGTGTGTTCGGGTTGTTTGACAGCTCACAGCTTCTGCCTGTTTTAGTTTACCCACCTTCCTTGTTTCCCCGTTGTTAACCTTAATTGCTCGCCACCTGTTCTCTATGTTCTTCTAATTTTTTCCCTTTATTATTCCCTGTGTTTCGCTGTCTATTGTCAGACTGTGGTTACTTGTACCAATAGCTCCAATCTTCTAGCTGTTCTTTGCACTCACCTTGTCGTGTCTTGTCCTCAGGCTCCAGTGCGTTTAGCTGATTTCTCTGCCCCTTGTTCTTACAAGCGCAGAGCTCCTAGAAGCTTCCAGTTGTCATCCCTCCGGTCTCGGCGGTCATACAAATTACTGTGGAACGTTACTCATCTGCTTTGATTCATCTGCTTCGACTTCTCATCCTGTCACTACGAGTGAAACCTGTGAATGTGACTCATCTGCCCTGCCTCCTCTGCTTAAATAAAGCTCTGTGTAAACCCGCATTTGAATCCAGTCTGTTTCCCCTGACAGATGGCCAGTTATAGAGATGGGAATCAAAGAGATGTGCCATAAAGTCAATAAACCACTTTCTATTCATATAGACATGTTAACATTGATAGTCGTGATTACACAGTAATAGCAAGCTGATTTGCTCTCAAACAGATGTTAATCATGCAGAAACAGTCACATTCAACATAAAACACACTCACACATATGTTGAAAAATAAAACAAGTAAAGTAAAAGGTGATCGCTAAGTTCTGCCTCCATCAGATGAATGGTGCATCAGAGTCCGCATCACGAGCCGTCACGAGAGAGCGCCAGAATTAAAATAAATAATCTTGCACCTTTCTTTCACTTTTTTTTTCTTGGATTATCTCATTCTGTTTGTGACACTGTACGCTACAAAACCAAATGCCATGCCATTTTTTTACTACCAAGACACAGTTTCTGAGCATGAGTTATTCCATAACGGACCCAAACAATTCTGTCCATGAAGAACTGAAACATAATCAAAAGAATTATCATCTATATTACAACGTTATTGCTTCATTGGACTAAAAGCGCTCCATGAGATTTCATTCAGTGGACCCTTACATTTCTAACTATACGGGATTTACTGCTGTGGGTGTGTCTATGACTTGTTATTATGGTGAATCTGGTATGTACTGCATTTTTATTCTTCATGTTTTGATGTGTACTGCTTACACAAATCTAGCATATACATTCTTTATTAGCTTTCCATTGAAAAACAGCAATCTGTTGTCGATGCTTAAGGCTTAGGTTTTTATAGTGATATATAGTTTGTCAAGATTAAATTTTCATTTCATTTAATCTATTCGTAAACATTGACACGTGCATACACGGGGAGTTGAGGACGCCCGCGTCGGGGTGCAGGCTAACAGTTCAAAACACTTTTACCATTGTGCAAGACTTAAAAGCTAATAATGTAGCATTTTATTGTTTGCATCACAAAACCAGCTCAATAAATAAGCTTTCTGATGCCCAAAACTCAGTAACTGAGCTGGTAGAGTATTGCACTAGTGATGCTGACCAGTTAGTCAGGAACTCCACATTACGCCCCTAGGGAATGCAGTCTGCTTGACCGGTGTCTGAAGCACGTGTGTAACCATACCAATCTATTTGCCCACCTGGCACATGATGTCATAGGTTGGATTCCAAGAAGTATAAAAGGGTACCTGCCGAATATGTCATCCTCTTTACTGTCTTCAGGAGCCGTCTGTTTGGAGTTCAGTGTGTTACCATATATGACAACCCAGGTGAGCATTTTAAGAAGTGCATGCCTCCGTGTCCTAGGTTTTTGACACCTGAGTCATATATTCTTGAAAGTGCACAAATGAAGAGGTTTATGTGGTTGGTGACAATGATGAGACTGGGAGCACTGAGTCGTCATCAGCCATTATCAGCCGCGCATACGGGGATTTTATGGACGTGATGGGTCATGCCTCTAAGCAGCTTGATCTAGCGTGGATGCGTCAGAACCCATTCCCGTTTCTTTGAGGTGTGCTAGGACCAGTCGCTCGAAGCACTTCGTAATGATGGGTGTAAGTGCTACAGGGCAATAGTCATTCAGGCACATTGTGGAGGAGTGTTTCAGTACTGGCAAAATGGATGTGGACTTAAAACATTTTGGTACAGTTGCTTGGGTGAGGGACAGGTTGAAAATGTCTGTGAAGACCCCTGCAAGCTGCTCTGCACATGCCCTAAGCACATGTCCAGGAATGATCCGGCTCAATGCAGTGTGGACATCTGTGGAGGTGAGTTTGAGAGGTTGGTGGTTTGCTGAGTGTGTAATTTTGGTGGCCGTCTCCTTGCTGTCGCTGTTGAAGCGAGCATAAAAGTAATTTAGCTCATTAAGGAAGGAGACATCAGTGACTGTTGGAGAGGAGTTGCTTGACGTGTAGTCACTGATGATCTGGATTCCCTGCCACATGCGTCGGGGGTCAGAGTTGGAAAAGTGTTCCTCTACCTTCAGCTTGCAGCAGTACTTGGCCTTTTTGATGCCCCTTTTCAGGTTGGCCCTGGATTTACTGTAGGCCTGAGCGTCATCTGACCTGAAGGCAGTGTTGCGGGCTTTCAGCAGAAGCCGCACCTCTTTGTTCATCCATGGCTTCTGATAAGGGCATGTTGTTATCTGTTTTTCTGTTGTAACACTGTCAAAGGTGGTGTTGATGTGATCCAGTACAGAGGAGGTGTAGATATCAATGTCTGTGTGAGAGCCACAGGCAGCCTGAGAAGCAAACAAACTCCTGTCAGTGTGTTGAAACCTGTCTTGAAGTAAAGAGACTGCTCCAGTTGGGCACACTTTGATGGTCCTCACTGATGGCTTCACACGGTTGATTAGGGGTGAATATTTAGGGGTGAGAAACAAAGAAAGGAGATCAGACTGTCCGAGATGGGGGAGGGGGGTCGCGATGTAAGCTCCATCAATGTTTGTGTAAACATGATCCAAAGTTTTGTCTCCTCTGATGTGGCAGGAAACATGCTGGTGGAATTATAAAAGCAACCCCCGGGTGAGCAGTCTGTTGTTTACTAATGGCTGCATGACGTTCGTTCAAAGCAAGCTTGGCATTAGCATCTGGTGGAATATAGACCATATGTGGTTTTTATGGTGGAAGTGGAGTGTCCTTTATCCTGGAGCCCATCTATCTTAGTTTCAGTCTGTATCCCTTCCTGGGTACATAGTTATCTGAGGATATCTATGTACAAGCTCAGTGACTGCTCCCCTCTTAGGGTCTTTAAGTAGCAATCTTTTTTAGCCCTTGCCTGGTCAGCGCTTTCTCCCCTGTTAGGGTAGTAAGTAGATGGCCCACTTTCTGTGGTCTTGGCAGCTCTGTAGGAAGGCTATCTTGTTATGCCATTCTGGTCCACAAGCCTCCATAAGACCTTAGGGGCACTGCTATCTGAAGATAACCGTGTTCTAGCTCAGCAGTTATTTCCTTTCGGGATCTCTGAGTTCCTTTGGATGTTTTATTTTAACCTCGTTAGTGGTCTTGTCCTCATTTCTGCCGAGTTGTGTAAGTGGCACGTGGTGTCAGTGGCATGGCCCCTTTCTGAGGAAAGGCTTGGTGTATGTATGTCACTTCTTTGGTGACATACATACACATACACACAGGCATACGCCTTGGCTGGATTTCGTTCCCATAGTGGAGTCCTCAGCGTGGAGTTCCATAGAAGGGGAATGTCTCAGGTTATGCATGTAACCAAAACAGGATGCTACGCCTGCTTGCCATGCCTTTGGCCTGCCTGTCGAGATCTCCTGAAGACAGCTAAATGGATGACATATTCGGAAAGGTGCCCATTTATAATTCTGGGAATCCCGCCTATGAAATCATATGCAAGGTGGGACAATAGATTGGTGTGGTTTCACACATGCTTTAGACTACAGCCTAGGGGTGCAGCATCTCGTTCCCTCTCAGGGAACAATGGTTACAATCGTAATCTGAGACATATGTCGGACAAGTGGTTTTGAGAAGGAATGAATAAAAGGATGCTAAGTGTATGGAATCTACACAAATATTTGGAATATATGGAATCTAATATTTTTTTAACCTTTGTAATATTTCCAATAAAACCAGAGATTGTCAGATCCAGTTTAAGCCCAGGTAGATGTTCCACACTGTGTTGCTAAACATTGACTACTGCCTAACCTGCGCCAACCCAATAGCAAATTATGTTTCACTTGGTCACTGTACACATCAGGTTTTTAAAATATTTGTACCTCCCAAATGTTGCACATTATGAATATCCCCTTTGCCTGACACACCAATTGTTAAAAAAAAAAAAAAAAAAAAATTATTTGTTATTTATTTTTTATTTATGTTATTTATTTTATTTGTGTATTATGTATTATATTCAGTATGGAGCTGCCATTGTTTAGTAGGCACTCCCTTCAGCATCATCCAACACCCTCTGTGCCCATAGATATGTATTGCCATGGATAATTTGTAAGATTTGACTATCCAGCAGTCTTGAAGCATGCCCTTTGCATCATTATGTGTGTCCACATTGTGTGGCCAAACAAGCATTTGTGCACAATGGAAGGACGTGATGCTTTAAAGGCAATGCAAGGTTGTCTGGTGATTGATCATTAGTGGGATGCTGCCATGAGGAGCATGATCAGGGAATAGTAATTATCCAGACGCATTCATGCACAGCATTGGGTACACACACTCATTCATTACAGCCAAGCTGAAATGAGATATGGCACAGCAGATCAATCAATATGACACATTGAAAAAAATATGAAGCCCAACATGATGATTGATCTACTGCATCCAAGGAATGTTTTGGGAGCAAAATGTATGGTTATACATTGTTAGACTTATTGTCAAATGATAAGAATTTTTCTGTGTGAATGGAATGTATGGCGATGACCCTGTGTTATATAAACATTTTTCTTTACCCTCTATGTTTTAGATAATGACAGCTTCTGACAGTATTTGCTAGGTGGGCAATTTCTGGTACCATCCCACCAAAAAGGAAAGGAATACACCTTTTAAAATTTGATGTGAGGTGTGTATACTAAACAAGTCTGCTCTCTGTTACTGTAGCTCCCCAAGTACATGTGCTATGAGCAACCGGCCAGCATCCACTCTTTAGGTTTAACGAGCTGAATATATGAACTCTAAACATTTGTGTACCAGAGGCATGGGGTAAGCATCAATTTGAGTTTTTGCACTGGCCTTATGATAATCTATGTCAACTGAAATGTGCCATCTTTCCTGGGTTGACTGATGGAGATACCCTATAGAAAAGAGCTCTTTGATACCTTCTTTCACTATCTTCTGGATGTGTTCCATTGTATTTTTTGTTTCTGTGGTGACATTTTGAAGATTCTTCTGCAGCGGTTGTCTCACTTTTTTCTAGTTGCAAATTGTGGAGTAGACTTGGACATTGTTCTTTCACTATTTTCTAGAAATTCACACTGTGTGCAGACTTGTCTGTGAACTAGTGAATTGTATGTCTTGTGACTTTCTTAAGGAAAGGTCAGCAGTAGTGGAATGGATTCAGGTCCAGTACTCTTTGGTAGCAAGAAGGGCAAGAAAAAGAGAGAAGTATAATCTTGAACACCTTCTAGTGGCCTTGCAAGATAAGCAGCATGACTATTCCACCACAGGGTACGTAGTCGTTGTATAGAAAGCAAAGTTCACAAGGTCATCATAAAGGATCTAGAGCATTTGTATTTAGACTTTGTCCTGGATATTGGCTGCAGCCCATAACCGAGTAAATAAATCATGGTCTAAAATTTAGAGGGTCAGATTGTAAAGGTTGCAGGTTCGAGTCTCAGTACCAGCAGGAATTTTAGATGTGGGAAGTGAATGTACAGCCGAATGGCTGTCCACTGAGCATGGGTTACCATACTTGGTGACATGTCACATTACTTCACTTAATTCCTGGTCAATAAAATTTAGCTGTCACTTAATTTCACCCAAATGAAAATGTCATACCATTGTCAACCCAAATCATTGTCAGTTGGTCAGCTGACCTGGCAGGCGTGCAGTTGTGGTGTTATGAGCACTTTGTTAATCCTGAAGTTCCTATAGTTATTCCTATAGTTTTTTGTTTGCTTTTCCTTTGTCTTTGTTATTTTGTATAGTTTTGGTTGCTTTTCTTTTAGCGCTGTTATTACCTATCAAACACTGTAAATACACATTACTTTGCACATCACATCACAGTGAGTATTCAGGATGCATCACTAAAGGGTGACCAAAGGCCAAAACTGAAGGTATAAAAAAAACCTTAAACAAATAAAAAATGCAGAGACCTTATCAGACTTCATAAATGTTACACATTTCCCCTTTTCAAAATAATTTACCCATTGTTTTCGGAATTAGATAAAAACTTTCACGATTCCAACAAAACCCACATATGAATTAGCAAATTAACAATAGGTTAAAGCTGAAATAACCATGTATCTCAGTATAAATAACACATAATTCAATTCTGCACACATGTACTCTTACATTACTATGCTACTCAATCACTAGTGACATAACTAAAAGTAAACGACTATTGGCCTATCCAACCCAGTGAACAATTCAAACTCAATCAGACGAATGGACTATTTTCAATACAGGAAAACAGTACTTAACTCTTTGTTCAACCTGTTAGCCAACACCCCCCCATTAAGAAACTCACAGCTTAAAGTGCCCTACCTAACTTAAAATTGTAACAGTTCCTTATTTCAGTGTGTTACACATATAATTTTGGTGTCTTTGGAAAGAAGACCCTTTGGGCTTTACTTTTTATCAACCAGATTTGATAATGCTTATAAATATTAAAAGTTATAGACACTGAAGTGCCTTGAATTTTTTTGAATTTTAGAATTTTGAATTTTTTGTTTCATACTGTTTTGTTATGTATATAATTCCATATATAATTCCAGGTGTATGTGTGTGTGTGTGTGTGTGTGTGTGTGTGTGTATATATATATATATATATATATATATATATATATATATATATGTGTGTATATATATAGTAAATTTGAAAGAAAGGGAAAGAAAATGGCAATAGTTAATTTATGAGGTAGCTGGGAAAAAATATACATATATTTGGTTGAATTTTTGAATTTTTGCATTTGCTCCGTGTGGTCTGAAAATTGAATTGTGAAGCGTTACATGAACCCAGGTATCAGAACAAAATTATTTTGTTTCAACCCCGGGTAGGAGAAAACCTTCCAAAAAACCATGGTTACTATAGTTTAACCATGGTAACCACAAATTAACCATGGTTTAACCATGGTATTTGTAGTAAATCTGTGGTTATACAAATGTTAGTCAATGCACCAAAAAGGGTTACTACAGTTTTACTATAATAAAACCATGGTTATTTTTCGTAAGGGATATATCTGCCATGGATGTGAAAACTCTGTCCCAGGTGCTGAAGTAGTTTCTGAGGTGAGTAATTTAGGTTTGAAAGCAAACTAATCTACTTCGTTACTTTTAAATCATAGTTCGTTACTGAGTACGCCCACAATTTAAATTGATATTCAAACTTTTGAAAGCAGCCAATAAAGACATCCGATCGTAAACGGACCAATAAAAGCCCTGATATCTGAACTGGGAAAAGCGCCGCTGCAGCAGCTAAAGAGCTGATCAGACAGTTAGGGAGCTCAGCCTTATTTACGTACTCAAATAGTTTGGAGAAACAGACTACATGGTAGTGTTATCATAAATATCTATATTTTTATACCGATACTGAAATATTTGACACTGTTCCAATACACATGTTCCACAGTATCTGAATATACACCAATACAATCTGTGTCCCTGTCCTCTCCAAGTGAGTTTGACACTCATCCGCCTCCTGTCATTTACAGTCTGAATGCCTGCATGGAATTGCATGTATTCTGCATGATTTTATGGGACAGTGCAAAAGGCCACCGCAAAGTCCATCACCCAGGAGCTGTTTCTGCTGGCCAGCCGAGTCAGCCTCCCCTCAGAGATCCTGACTGACCAGGGAACCCCCTTCATGTCCCGGCTAATGCCGGACCTCTGCAGGCTGCTGCGGGTGAAGCAGTCGAGGACCACAGTCTATCACTCCCAGACAGATTGGCTCGTAGAGAGATTAAACAAACCCTCAAGCAAATGCTCAGACGCGTGGCGGTGGAGGACAAGCGGGATTGGGACCTCATGATCCTCTACGTGCTCTTTGGGATCCGCGAAGTTCCTCAGGCCTCAACTGGCTTCACCCCCTTCGAGCTCCGTTCGGCCGTCAACCTCGGGGCATCTTGGACGTGGCCCGGGAAGCGTGGGAGTAGCAGCCTGCCCCTCATCGTACCATCATTGAGCACAAAAATATCAATAACTGATTTTCGACAAAAATCGAAGTAACAACTTTTGTCTTTGCATGGCAGTGCTGTTGCTTTTATTTCCCCCCTCCCCTCTTAGGCTTAGATTTAGTGGAGGACAAGCCAACGCAACACTTTTTTTATATGCCCTTTCTTACCACACTTATGGCACTGCTCTTGTAGAAAATGGCATTTATGCTGTTTGTGATCACCCCCGCATCTGTAGCAGTTATGGTGTGGTTCTTTATGCATCCATTTATTCCTTGCTTCCAACCTTGCAGCATCCTCAATCTAATTTACTTCAAAAAATTTTATAATACTTCACAATATTCCTCCCAAACCTGGGTCTTACTGTCAAATGGAGTAATTGTTCCTACCACGAGTGCCAATACTGTTTAATCTTTGATGACGGTGTGATTTATTTATTTATTTTTTACGAGAAAAAACATTCAGTTTCTTCAAAAACTCTGTGAAGTAACTCCAAACTTTAATCCTCATCGCCATTATGGATTAACTTGTACCTTCAAGCTGGAGACATCACAGCCAGTTCAAACAACACAGCAAGCTTTACTTTGTTTTCTCCACGCGATATATATATATATATATATATATATATATATATATATATATATATATATATATATATATATATATATATATATATATATATATATATTGTACATAATGCAAAAACTTTCTTTTAAATTTACATATGAGTGTAGGAACATTAACCACTAAATAAATATTTAGTTTGTTTACTCATTATTGAAATAAAACAAAAATAATAATTCATTTGGAACATCACATTTTTCAAATTACTACAGGAACAGTCTCAGGATGAGTCATTAAAACATGCTTTTGAACAGGTCTGTTATATTGACAGTCTCTCAACCTCTCCAACTTGCTAATCCACTTTCCTATCCATATTTTGTGATTATAAAAGACCGGTTGTATCGAGTGACCCAAGACGCTCAGACAAAGGTAGATAAAACAGTTGTTGGAGCCAAAAAGCCATCGGGAAATGCTGGGATGTAGAGAGAAACTTACTGCTGACTGGTATGTAGAGACTGTGAACTTTCTTATGCCATTGTGCTATATTGAGTGCCGGTAGCACGATGTTTTGTTTATTTATTGAATGCGAATAAAAATCACCAGCAACAGTCAATCCAACCATGTCCGCTTCCTTCTTTCTGATAGTTAACTTTGTTACAACTTCCAACCCAATTCCTTGGATCAGAACACTATTGCCTGTACTAGATTCAGAAGAGAAATTACATTTTGAGTCCAAAATAAAGGATTCTGAAGACCCTGTGTCGAGCGAAATCTTGACAGGTACTTTAAACAGGACAGTTGACTAAAGAAACAGATCCCGTAGTAATAAAAGGACTACAATCTGCCGGATACTACCCTGCGTACTCATCTGTGTTTTGATTTTTCACTCGATCAGGGATTTCCCCAATGTCCACCTTTCATTATGAGTGTAAGCTGACATAAGACCAACAGGTTTAGTAGTGGACTTATACTTGCCTTTCAACACTGGATATTCTTTTTACCAGTGACCCTTTTCCAGGCAGTACCTACAACAGGAATTTGGATATATTTTCCTATAAGGCTTATACTCTAACTTTGACATTAGCCTGTCTAGATTTTCATAGTTGGGCATTTTTTGTACATGGCAATCCATTCAGGAATAATATTTCTGAACTGCTCTAAAATCAAGTCTTAAAGAATCTGCTCCTAACGAAGCATACCAATGATTAAAGTGACTTGTGAGCTCTTGTGCAACTTCCACCTAAGTATGTCTCTCTCCCTTTCTACGTCCTATGAACCAGTGACTGTAAGCTTCAGTAACACAAAAGTAGGATTAAGGACAAATTAACGACAAAATCATTGGCCATTCTATTACCAATTCATTTTGAAACTGTTGAAACAAAATTAAGTCAGGTCACAAAGTTGCAGAAGGAAATGATTTGTTACTTTTTATTTCAAGTAAACATCTTGAAAAGAGCCATTCTACTGGACTGTTAACTTTATTGGTCATTTTCAGTTTCATTGAGAAAACTTTTCTGGACCAGATTTAATAACCATTGAGCTAAAATAATTGGAAGTTTTTGACACAATCAGTTAAATGTCAAAATTGCAGTGCCAAATTTACATTTAAAAATTAGATGGGCAAACCAAAATACCTGTTCTACTCTTTTCAAAAAATCGACTACTGCTGACAGTTTCTTAAGAAAGCCAGGTATGTCTGCTCCAGGACTTGCAACCAGAAAAGAAAAAGAAAAAAAAAGTGAGACCACTGCTGCAGAAGCACTCATTAGTTTGTATTGAGTATAAGGGATCTATTGCATTTTATTAAGATCCTGCTGACATAGAAAGTTCCAGTTCCATAAAGAATCTTCAAAATATAAGCACAGAAACAAGAGATCATCTCAGAACACATTAAGAAGATAAGGAAGGTGTCACAGAATCCTTTTATTTGGCACAGGCATCACAGCAGTCTTGGTGCCCAGGAAAGATGTCACATTCCAATTATTTGTAAATGATTAGGTAAATACAAAAACTCACCTTGATGCATGCCCCATGTATCTGGTGCACACATTCGTTGAGCCCATGGAAGGAGCCCATGTATTTAGCTCATTAAACCTTAAGAGTGCACACTGGCAGGTTGTGCCATGACACAAAAACTGGAGGGTGAAGAGAAGGTAACAGCTTTTTCCTCAATGGTACTGAAAGGAGCAAAGATAAGATTTTAAAAAAGGCCTAGCAGTTGTGTGGGCAGTAGAAAAATGACATCACTACCTGGATGCAAGCACCTTCATGTACACAGATCATACTGTAGCTCTGTCTTATGGGAATTTAGCAGTCCAAAACTTAATCTAGACTGAACAGATGGATCCCAAGACTGCATTCATTCTCATTCTGAATGTTGCAATGTTAGTAAGAGATGACATGTCCTGATCACAGATGTTAACAGTAGGTGATGTGTGCTCTAGTTAAAACCTCTTGGGCATCTTATAACCTAGCCTTACATGCCCAATGAAATCATAACAAATGCATGTGAGCATCTTTACCTGAAATAAATATGAACATCAGCTACACTAATCCTTCTCATTTGCTTTCCTATCTCGGGATGCTCTCGTCTGTGCAACTAAACACTTATTTATTTATTTATTTATTTTTACATGACCATGACAGCTCCAAAAAAAGATAAGGAGAATTATTTATTTATAAATAGATTGCCTGTTCACTGTAGAGCCTAATGACAATGTATCAATGAAAAATGCATCTCCTATAAAATATATTACAAATTCCAGAAATTTAAAGCATGTTAGAAAACTGGATTCAAATATCCACATCTATTATAATGACGACTTTTGCACAAGGTGTTTTTATTGGTGTATTTATTTATTTTGCACCTCATGCATACGGTTTTAGTCAGTGTATCAAACTGTGAACTATATTTGGATTATGTTGCTTATTTGTGCAAATTTGCATAACATCTCTACATACTTAGCAAAGTGTGAGTTTGAACATGTCAAAGTGTGAGTGTGTCCTGTTGAGTTTTTTTTTATTATTTTTTTGCATCTTGACCTAAATCTTAAGATTTCCTAGGCATGTTGGATTTTTGTAGTACTAGTTTTACCTGTAAGCAGTTTCCTTTCAGAAATTTGTGTGGACTGTTGATTGTCAATTGCTTTTGAGAAAGTAAAATATACTTTATGAACCATTCCAGTATTATCCCCTACTGATTATTTGCTTCATTTTAAAGTCACTATGAAATCAATTCACTATGATTTATTTTATCCTTCAGTATTTACACAGTGTTCCAACAATCTATTAAATTCCCACTTTCCCAGTGGTAAAAATCAAGTCATTCGCTACATTTTTCTTTGTTTAAGACTCTCATCAACAATCAACAAACAGTTTTGGGTGTGGGAAGGGACACTTTTACTACTTTTTAGATAAATATCACGTGTGCTTTTTAAAACAGCATGCGACGGCAGCAGGAAACTCTGTATATTCATGCAGTGTGCGCATGTCAAAAGAGTAAATTCAATCAGAAGCTTGTGACATGTAAACGTGCATATCAACCTGATCACTTCATTTAGCATTCATGTAAACACTATCTTCGGATTCGTCAATCAGAATGAATTCATTCCGATGGAAGAAAAAGTGCCCATGTAAACACACCTATTGCTACCGATCAGAATCAGAAAGGGCTTTATTGCTGGTGTATATCCACTGTGCGGAAAATCCTGAATGTTATTTTTCTGTTACCCAGCTGAATTACAGCACCAGGATCAGGATGTACGTTGGACCCAGTTCTTTGCCTGTTGTAGTGTTTACTGATCACACCCTTTGATATTTCCATATATTTGTTGGCATGTGCCTTAAGAAAATAACGTTGTTATTAGATGAGTTTGTTTCAGCTTTGCTCGCATTAAATTGAGGGCTCCATGGACTACCCCTCATTTAAACAGACCAAAAGTATTTTATATCAAACGCAAGTTAGATAGTGATGTCCATTGTCCATGTTAAGTTCTATTTTGAAAAATTTATTTAACTTTTTTCAAGTACAATAACAAACATCAGACAAAACACAAATGAAGCAACAGTAACAACGACAACAAGGAGAACAAATAAAATAAAATAAATATAAAAAAGGAGAAAGAGTGTAAGACAGTTAGAAAATTAACTATAAAATCAAGTCATGTGGTACTATACTTATATAATTCCAAAAGGGTTTCCAGATTTTATAAAATAATTCACCCCTACTTCTCATTGAATATGTTATCTTCTCTAAAGGTACACGGCTGCAAATCTCCGACAACCATAATCCAATTGGCACATCAGTGTCTGCTTTCCATTTCAAAGCAATACATTTTTTAGCTACTATTAACAATATTTCAATAAGCTTAATAGCTTGTCTATTTCGGAGGTTAGAGTTGGTAAAATTACCTAATAAGCATACCTCTGGATCCATTGTAAAGTCAATTCCATGAATCTGTGATATAATATACTGTCACATACTTGTACCCAGAACACAAACCAGGTGGAATGCAAAAATGTCCCCTCTTCTGTACCACATGAAGCAGAGGGGTGAAATACTGTTGTTAAATGTATGTAATCTAGATGTAGTGTATGTAATAGAGTGTAGTAAAGCTGGTATAAAAAATGTAACTGAATTAAAGGCATAGTTCTCTTTCAAATTAAATTTTGGTATGTTTTAGCTTACATCCATGGCATCCAAGATGTAAGTGTCTTAGTTTGCGTTGTAGTACCCATTTTGATATTTTTAGGTCAAGCCGTCGTCTTACAATGGAGGTCTATGGTCACCACCTCAAAGAGCATGCACAGAGAAGTCCAAATTAAACAATTCCCCATCGTAAGTACACATTGATAGTCTAAGACACGAAAGGAGCAGTCTGTGTGAGAAAATGAACAGGATTTATATAATTTTTACCTCTTATACACAACCATGTCCAAGTGATCTGAGGGAGCTCGCGCTTCCTGTTGTCGTGTGATGTTTGCACACGCTCTGGTTTAGTCTGCGCTAGCGCGGAAAGCACTGGAAGTGATCTTTCTCGCGTGTATGTCACTCTTTGTTTACACTTACTGTCTATGGTTTACACAGAGATTTCGGAAGTGTTACCTTTCACTGTGAAGATCTAAACATATTTAGACGTACAGGAAATTGCAATGAAAGATGATTTCAATATATCAACAGACAACCTTTGAATTTTTTTTTTTCACAACCATATTTATTTAAACCAGAATACACAGATCAAGTACTCAGATCGATGGAGGAAGCATCCGCTGCAGCAGCACGTCTTCAAGACTCAGAGAGACAGAGATCTCTTCAAAATTGGTGGTGTTTTAGTAGCAAGTGTTGTGAGATGCCAACAGAAGTGGAGAGCATATGGAATATAGCAATGCCACAACTAGCTACAGGACGACTACGAGGACATTGACATTATCACATCACACACCTGCCTGACTGATGATCCCGGGTTTTCTCCACTGTTAAGCCGCAGCATTTTGCACATTGTGTTTTGTTTGCCACGTATAAACTGGACGCAACGTCCAATGCCAGAGGGACCCAATGGCACGCTGTCAATAGAGTGAGTAATGTGTTGTATTTTTTTATAATCGCAACGATTATAGGGTGCATTATAAACAAAATAATTAATGTGCGAGAGATCACTTCCAGCAATTTCCGCACTTAGCACTCAGATCACTTGGACATGGTTGCGTATAAGAGGTAAAAGCGATATAAATACTGTTCATTTTCTCACACAAACTGCTCGTTTCATGTCTTAGACCATCAATGTGTACTTACGATGGGAAACTGTTTCATTTGGACTTCTCTGTGCATGCTCATTGAAGTGGTGACCATAGACCTCCATCGTATGAGTGACAGACAAGAACGGTTTGACCTAAAAATATCAAAATGGGAACTACTGTGGAAACACACCTAGACATGTACATCTTGATGCCCTGGAGTTAAGCTAAACCATACCAAAATTTATTTGAAAGTGAACTATTCATTTAATCTATACGTAGAATTCAAGGTTGAGGTGACCCCATCTTTTCATAATTGACCCCACAGGTCTTCATCTATTCTTACCCCCAAATCCTGCTCCCATCTCTTTCTGGATTTAGAGAAGGCTGAATCATATATTCTAGAGATTGTTTGATATAGTGGTTTATTAGAGTAACAGAGTTGCTCAATGAATGTCAAATCTGGCAGTTTAGGAAAAGATTTAGCTTTGACTCTTAAACAATCTCAGAGGTGTAAAACCATGCCTCTTATCAACTCACAATGGGGGACTCCCCCTTCCGGTGCAGCAGAGCCCCAGCTCCCTTCGGTTGCAGCGGGAGTTCCCTCCATCAGTCGTGTCTCTTTGCCTTCTCAGCATCGGACTAGGGCTCCTCTTCCGGTGCAGCTCCCTTCAGTCGCAGGGTGAACCCCCTGTCTGAGTTATGTTGCATGCTCAATGGCAGCCAGGGATCTCCCTCCGGATGGGGTACAGCCGCTGGCTCCCTTCAGTCACAGTGAGCGCCCTCCATCAGATGCATCAAACCTCATAAATCCTCGTACTTCACCGCAAGAGGGACTCTCCCTTCCGGTGAAGCAGAGCCACAGCTCCCTTCAGATGCAACGAAAGTCCCTCACAACTAAATTTAGCTCTCTGGCTGCTGTCTTATGCCTTGAAGCTTCTTTTGGGGAGTTCTTTGGGTTCGGGCTATGCTCCGGGCCCGGACCCCTCCCCCAGGACAGCACGCCAAAATATGCTTACTATTCGCTTTCAGATTAGATGTAAGGGTGAACACGTGAAATGGGGTTTTATTAACAAAGTTTGGGAGGAGCACGATCAGATAATCATCCAATTTTGGCACAGGTGCATCTAGTTTAGCTTACCATCTTAACTAGCACAACAAGTGTATATATATCCAGCCTTCCTACCTCCTGTCCTATGACAGTTTTTCGGCATCCCTCCTCCACCCCAACTCCTCACTTCTAATCTATTTTATCCCAAATTAGGGATAGGGGAGGTTCTTTGGGTTCGTTCTATGCTCCGGGCCGGACCGTTTCCCCAAGGACAGCATGTCAAAATATGCTTACTATTTGCTTTCAAATTAGATGTAAGGGTGAACTTGTGAATTACTTACTGTGTAGGCCTACTTGTCTTTTTTTTTTTTTTTTCTAAATTCAATTCAGTTTGAAAACAAGTTTTCTTGTGCTGTAAGTTACCCTATTTTAACAACACAAAAACACAGAATGAGCAAATTTTTAAGATTGTGATTTTTGTAATGGTAATTTATCAAATAAATAAAAGCCTGTAAAATAATGTAAATAAAAGCCTATAAAATCTCTTCATCATATCATAAATGTTCATCATCTTTTTAGAAGACTTGGATTAAACCAATTTCAAATTTTGAAATAATGAATGCCTTGAAGAAAATATATAGACAAAAGACATTAAAATACAGGTACCTATATGGCAATATACAGTATGTGATAGATTTGCCAATGGTATTGAAAATGATTGTACATTATGAAATAAAAATACCCTACTTGCTTTTTTATTGCAAAGTACTAGTCTTGTGGCAAAGAACTGAACCATGCAAGTCAATACACTGAGAAAAAATTGTCTTCCATTGCCTCTGGCTCTGGAATGGCATTCTTGTTCTGATGAAGTCAGTTTGATGGCTCGAGAGAATCCTCTTGTTAAGTGATGTTGTTAGGAATGCTGTTTTTGGGTCCAAGCCTCTACTCATTTCACTTGAGAATACGATCTCAGCAGCATTTATGAGCACTTTTTAATTAATATTACATATTTAAACTAAGCATTTAAAAGTTTGCTCTATCTCAAAGTCCACTCCAGTGGGAGAAATTTCATTTTTTTTAAATCCCTTTTCAAGAACTACAACAAACGTCTCATTTGGATTACAGTGTTGTTTTCCGGGGTTTGTGATGTCACAAAGCAGCCCATTAGAATATCATTAAAATAAATCCTCCCTACGGAAATGGTTGGTTGTTGGGGAGGGGTGAGTTTGTGGTTCGAACCCTTGGCTAAGTGGATCAGACAAGACGACGACAAAGAAGTGCTGCTATAGCATCAAGTTTTGAGGGGAGTCATGAGGCATTACAGTGCTGGTTTCGCCAAAAAAAGCTTTTGCTAAAAGACGGAGCAGTTCAGCATAGACAATCTGCTGTATCTGTATCACAGCTTGTAAGTGTGCTGCTTTATTTGTTGTTGTTTCAAAGTATAAGTTGAATGCCATTTCTGCTATTATATACATATTACCATTGCACTTATCTGTACATAGTAAATGCAGTTGTTTTTAAGCGGTTTTTGACATCCTATCAAAAACGTGATTTAGCCAAAAAATGTATAATAATGTTAACACTCTACTATGTCTTGCAATATCGGTGCATGCAAAGGTTCTGGATAATCCTCTTGTTTAATATTCTCAGGGTCTGAATCCGGATCGAACTCGAAGTTGGTTATGTTCAAATTTCTATTATCTACATAGGTCTTGATATGTATATTTATTTGTTAAATAAATATCACTGGCTAAAAAGTAACTAGTAATTAATACTCTGAGTAGTTTTTGAGAGGAGTACTTTGGACTTTTACTTAAGTACTTTTTTGACACCAGTACTTTTACTTGTAATTGAGTATTATTTCAGCAGTGTAACAGTACTTGTACTTAAGCACACATTTTCACTACTCTTTCCACCACTGGTTGCAATGTAATATCATTTCTTTATTTGTGGCCACCATTCCCTGCCATCTGCTCCAGCGTCTTTCACACATGGGCACACATTTTAGACCCCATTAGTGATTATTTTATTTTATTTATTTTTGCATAAAAAGTATTTAGTGACAAATCTAACTACTTTTTCAAATGAAACATAGCTATTATTTAAGTACTGCTCTGTCTGACTTTGCCAGCGCATGATTGCCTCTCTCTGCATCTAATCTGCAGTGAGCAGCTGAGCAATGTCGTTGTGATTTAAGAATAGTGTAGTGAAAGTATAGTGAGAGTGAATCCTGGTTAACATGCAGTATAAATGGGTTATCATTAATGGGTTTAGTCACTACTTTAACATGATTTATGTCGGACTGAAAAAAATAAATAAATAATGGAAACAGCTTTTTATTGGGCATTCAGTTTCTTTTGTGTTACAGTATGTTACAGTTCAGATGAAGCAAAACAGATCTGAAGTGCCAAAACTGAGCGCAAATATGATGAAAAAAATGACGTCTCACAAAATCCTGTGGAAAACACTGAGCATATGCTGTAAAGTGTAATAAATACTAAAATACTAAAATACAAAAAAAAAAAATAATAATTGGCTAAAATTATTAAAATAACCCCACTCAAAAGTTTGGGAACCCTTGGTTCTCAGTACTGTGTTCTGTTACCTGATGAACTATGGCTGTCTTTCTGTTTTGTGATGGTTGTGCATGAGTCCCTTGTTTGTTCTGAACAGTTAAACTGAGCAGCGTTCTTCAGAAAAATCTTTAAGGTCCTGCAGATTCTTCAGTTTTCCAGCATCTTTGCATATTTGAACCCTTTCCAGCAGTGACTTTATGATTTTGAGATGCATCTTTTTTCAGACTGAGGACATGAGGACATTTGAGGGACTCAAACACAACTATTTAAAAAGATTCAAACTGATGCTGAAAACTTCACTGATGCTCCAGAAGGAAACAAGATGCATTAAGAGCTGGGGGGTGAAAACTTTTGGAATTTGAAGATCAAGGTAAACTGTACTTGATTTGTGTACCGGGAAACATACAAGTATCTTCTTTTGCTTACGAAGGGCAGAACTAAATGGAAAAAAATTATATTTCAACAAAATAAGACAAATTTGGCCATCTTCATCATGTTCAAAAGTTTTCTTTCTGATTCCTTGTTGTCTTTCAAGGGTTACCGTCTGTGAGTTTGCATAACTGAGCTTATTCTGTGATTGCGCCTATTCTCTCACCTCTCTCTCATCCTCTCTCACTCATTCTCTCTCTCTCTCTCCCTCATTTGGAGTCCGTTATGTCTTGTACAAAGTTTAATGTCTGTATTGTCGTACACGTATTTACTCTGTGTGATTTGTAGTTTGATGTATTATTAGTTCAATTATTAAAAACCAATATATATTCATGATTGCTTCTGTCTAAAACGCTCAGATGTACTTTTCAGTAACCAAAATTTCATAAGGATAGGAGAATGTTTTCATGGCCAGAGACTATTTTTCCTTGAATTATAAGAAGTGATAACTTTATTGAAAGTTGATTAGTTAATATTACGGCCGTTTGCTGGACAAACCACTGTTTGATTTGCGGTAATTCACAGTAAGAGATATCACTATAACTGATATGAAGAATGGAATATTGACATATTAATGAGTAAATTAAAGTGCCTTGTAGTTATTGATATATACAATTGACCTTTTGATCTTTTGATATTTTTGATACAATTGATCTTTCATCTTCAATAATTTTAATGTAACTGTAATATATTAATCATATTCCTGATTAAGTATTAAAATTCTCTATATATCATTTGAGTTAATTATAGTGTACAACCCAGTGCGGCTACATGCTCAACCCTCGTATTCAAGTTGGGCGTGCATTCTGGTTTTATAGCCCAATAGTATGTACAGATTTTGTACTGATTATAGAAAGTTAAATAGCGTGAAGAGTCCTGACTCTTTTCCACTGCCATGGGTAACTAAGATTGATCTTTTAGGGGACTATTATCAGGTGCTTTAAACTTCTGTGTGTCCTCCCCTTTTTGGTAATGTTACTTCAGTCAGAGGCAAGCGGTTGTAGCATTAGCATTCTGGAGCTCAAAGAAACCAGATAGAGCTCTCAAACAGAAGAATTCTAATCTCTTGACCACAGTTTCAAGCTTGGATATATCACATATTGTAGCAAAGAACTGGTGAACCAGAAAAAAAAAATCTACTATACTACTATTTTCTTTGTTTTTACTGCACCTAACTATCAGATAAATTATCAGTCTTGAGTCTTTTATACACTAAATGTCTGCACTTGCAAGATACAACAGTAGGATGAACCACCTTTGGAAAGGGGGTCCAATACAGCAGAGGTTCTCAAATATGCACACAGAAAAGATTAATTCTCTACAAGATGCATTTTAGGTTGAATCCAACATCTGACACTAGCATTAAGAGCAACTGGTAGGGGCAAGCATAAAATCTCCTCATCTCCTATTTTCCCTCCTACAAGCCGTAATCGAACACTGAACCAGTTAACAAGATGAACTAGAAGAAGATCATTTGTTTAAACTCCTGACGATTGCCGAAGACGCATAGCGGATTTTATAATTACGTGCTAGAGATAAATGGTTCCAAGTTCCTTGTAGATGTGGAGGATCCTCATCCTCCTCCCATCCCTCTCTCCACATACCACTCCAATGGGTCTTCTCCCTCCTTTCCTCTTGCACTTCCAAGTTTTCCAAAACTCCTCCCTAGTCCTCAGCACAGGAATGCCGGACACTCAGAAATAGAGTCCACTGGGGGGGGTATATGACCGTGGGAATGGTGGCTATGCCAGCTAAGGTCACTGTGGATCAGCCATGGCCTCCTTGACTGCCTGATCCACCATGGCCTCCTGAGTCCCCTGCTCCACCAAGGCCTCCTGAGTTGTCTGATCCGTCACGGCATCCTGGACTGCCTTATCTGCCATGGCCTCCTGAATCCCCTGCTCTGCCGCGGCAAACTGAAATACCAACTCCACCACGGAAGCCTGAACTGCCTGATCCACCTGATCTATCATGGCCTCCTGAACTATCTGATCCGACATGGCACCCTGAACTCCTTGATCTGTCCTGGATGCCTTCCTTGCCTCTGCCCTGGTCCTGCCTTGCACTAGCCTTCAGGGCACCCTCCACCCTCCTTGTTGGAGCTGTAATGGAATGGGACGGGTCTTCCAGGAGGGGGGCCATATGTCACATTTATGTTCTGTGTTTCTGTTCTCTCTGCCATTTTATCTAGTTTTCCCTATTGTTTTTTCTTTCCTTTGTGTTCTATTTGATTCAAGGTGTGTCTCATCTTCCCCTCATTTAGTTGTGTACTTAAGGGGTGTTTGGTTCAGAGTTCTTTGTTCGGCGTCTATTGTCATACCCTTTTTCTACTTTGTGTGCCGTTTTGGAGTTTATGTTATTAAAGTCTGTTCAATTAGAAGTGTATCCTCATTTCCCCCCTACAAACTATGACATCTGTAGACTTGCAGTCCACCAGATTTCCACTTTGTCACTGAGCCTCATCTGTCTTTGCAGCCTCTGCAAATTAGTGTAATATTCACGCAAATAAATTTTCTTGTTTTTATTCTGTCTTCTCTGCCTTTGTCACACATTTATCTTCTACCTCTCTTTCTCTTTTATCACATTCATTCATAATTTTGTGCAAATTTGGGTTTTTCTATGTGCTACACAATTCAAAGCTTATTGAATTCCTGTTCACTGAGGCATAAAATATGTTTAGACTGGATGGAATATGTTTAGACTGGAAAAATGGCTGTTTACCTTTTTTTCTCTCTCTCTGCCTTCTGCAAAGATTAATAAGAATTTTTTTTTTTTAAACAACCATAATAACATTAAATTGATAGCAGAAGTGGGTCATTCATAAGTATTACAAACTTAATTATTGTGAACCTGAATATTTACCATGGTAACTAAATAATGGACATTACATTCTCCAATACATATCAAAACACATTAAACAAAAAATAAATGCATATATTTTGTGCAGTTTTGACTTTTTAGACTTAGATTTTACTTTTAACAATCCATCAAAATTGTGCTGTCCCTTTAACTGAACATGAGTAGCACTGCAAAAATAGATTCTGAGGCTCCGTCCACACGAAGACGGAGCTTAACCCAATCTGATCTTTTTTTTCCTTGTCTCAAGAAATATCCGCGTCCACACGAAACCGCATAATGATGTAATATACATGCCAGACCTGTATGTGGCGCTGTAATTCTGCCACAGAGATACACTAAAAACAGAGAAGACTTGGACTATGCTCATAAACCTTGCGCGTGGTACACAAACGAACATGGAACAATACTAATACTGATTTATTAATCAGTGTTAATGTTAGTTAATAAAAAGACAATCGTTCAGTGTTTGTTCATGTTTTTGTTGCTGTTACGTGATGTAGAGGTGTCTGACTAGGGGGGAGACGTGGGCTGATGACTTCATCGTTTCACAAAATATACGGATTAGCAGTCCAGACAAAAACGCAAAGACGGCGTTTTCAAATTTATCCAATCTGGGACCCGGTTTAAAAAAATAGCGGTTTCACCTTATGAAAACGCCGGATCCATGTGGACGAAACGCCTATCCGATAAAAAATTTGTGCGTATTCACAGAAACGCGTCTCCGTGTGGACGGGGCCTGAAACACTTCCTGCACTGCTGCTCACACAGCGCTCCTGCTTCACTCTGACCTTTTGGTCATGATGTGAACACATTTGATAAAAAGTTTGCCATAAAACAACTAAATGACATACAAAATCTTCAGAATGGTAGCTCTCCAGGAACAGGGTTAGATACCCCTGCTTTACTAATTGCAGCCATGGGACATCAGACAGGGAAAAACATTTATAACTGTTTGGGACAAAATTTAGTTTCATCAGAATATATAGCTGCTTTGGAATAGCCTTCATTACAGAAATATGCCTTTTGGTCAAAAACTATGTAGTTATAAACAAAGAAAGATGATTCAGACAGTGTATGAACAATCCAGTTCCTGTAAAAAAGTCCTGCAAGCACCCTTAGCACTTCACATTTTGTATGTCTCCCTATGTATAACACATCCATATCTGGTTTTGCAGTCTCTACTAATGAGATGATGAGCTGAATCAGTTGTGAAAGATAAGGGAGACACAGAAAATGTGCAGAGCTGGGCTGCACGCAGAACTGGTTTGAAAATCACTGCTGCAAGGCCCTGTCTACACGAACACGGTTATTTAAGTCTACTTAGAAGTCAATTTCGAACACTGATCAAACACAAATGAACCAGATTATTAAGATCTTCAGGAGGACTTGATAACTACAGACAGGTATGCTTGAATAGGGTTGGAGCTGAACTCTGCATGTAGGTAGATCTCCAGGTGCCTTTTTTTTATAATTTTATTTTTTTATATTTACTTACGCAACACTTGTTTTTGCCCCCATTTTTCATGAACTGAAGTCAAACATCTAAGACTTTTTTTTCTATGTACACAAAAGTCCTATTTCTCTCAATTTGTTTTTCACAAATCTATCTAAATCTGTGTTAGTGAGCACTTCTTCTTTGCCGAGATAATCTATCCACCTCACATGTGTGGCATCTTAAGATGCTGATTAGACAGCATGATTATTGCATCGCTTGATCACTTTTCCTGTGGCATGCTGTTTTAGCGACAGAAAGGAATGCTATAGGTGGACAACAATTCATCTTTAAACAAAACCGCTGATCTCATGCTATGAGAAAATATTTTATTGAGAACAATGATCAATGATGCACACTTACTTGCTGGATTCAGTTGTCGAATGGTCCATTGTCCGGTTTGAAAATGCCCAATGATAATAGCTTACTGTACAACCACAGCTGCACAAAGATGTTGATTCCGTGTAAAGGCATCTCCACAACATTATGTAAAATACCATTGTATTTGAAGGATACAACTTGAAGAAAATGGTAATTCGCATGTTTTCTTTTTAAAATAGGCTACTTTGTCAGTGGCATGCCATGGGCTGATTGCTTCCATGTCAAACCTCATTGGTGCTGTCATTTGTGCCAAAGGAGCCACTGCCAAGTATTGACCGCATACATGAACATACTTTAAAGAACTTGAAATTGTCTG
Source organism: Carassius auratus (assembly GCF_003368295.1). NCBI lineage: Eukaryota > Metazoa > Chordata > Actinopteri > Cypriniformes > Cyprinidae > Carassius > Carassius auratus. Next base: position 20,456,072 of record NC_039254.1, read on the forward strand.
TTTTGCAAATACTTATTTTAATTGATTTAAGGAAATATTAAAATTTCCATGGATTTTTGAAGTTCAAATCATCAAATTTACAACAACTACAAAAACATAATTTTCAAATTATTCACTGTACATGTAATGAATCTAGAATATATGAAAGTTTCACTTTTTGAAATAAGTTACAAAAAATAACTTTTCACAACATTCTGATTCACCAGTGGTTCGAAGTGGATGTAACAGGGCAGGTAAAATATTATTGTTCAGTTTGACAATTGTTCTACAATAAGCTGCTCACATGACAGAGACAATTTATCAAGCCTAATTTTTATTTAATAATAATTATTTAAGCCCGAGGGGCATAAATAAGTCGGGGCCTGTCGGGCTCGGGCTGAAATGCAGGGCTTTAATAGGGCCAACCCACACCAAATCTAAACAGGCCCAGTGCAGACTTGCCCAGGTGAGGTGCACAGCGTTGGGCTCACCGCAGGCTCTCTGTGAGCAGTCCACACTATGGGACTGCCCACATTAATTCAGTGATGGACCAGTCACATGAGCCTGTTAATAAGATTTTTGTGGGTAGTTTTCTTCCTTACCACTAGGGATACTAGATTGACTTAGGTTTCCTTAAGTAAAGCCATGTGGTAGAGAGAATTCAAGTCAAGTCTGCTTTATTTTAAATTCTTCCACATGTACAGTACATGCATACAGATAATTTAAATTGTGTTACTCTCAGACCCATGGTGCATACAGATAACACTACAGTAGAGCCTAAAAATCTAGATCAAATATAAAATACAACTATACAATAAGGACATGTAAAAAAAAAAAAAAAAGATAGAAAATAAAAATAAAGTGACTGAAGTGGTAGTAGAATGACGTCAGTTCTATGCTGAATGAGGTAGTGAGCAGGCCAATGCTGCACAAAGTGACTGGTGCATGTCATCGTATGTTAGTGGGGGGGGGTGGAAGGACCTGTGACTGTGGGATCTGGGGGGGGGGGGGTCTAGCCTGGAGACTCCGCAGTCTCCACCCTGATGGCAGCAGACTGAAGAAGCTGTGTGACGGGTGGGTGGGATCACCTGCAATGCAGAGTGCTTTACGGGTGAGACGGGTTCCATAATTGTCCCGGAGGGAGGGGAGAGAGACACCAATGATCCTTTTCAGCTGCTCTCACTATGCGTTGTGGAGTTTTCCGGCAGGATGCATCGCAGGCACACAGTGATTCAGCTCGTCAGAATGCTCTCGATGGTGCCTCTGTTGAAAGTGTACATGATGGGGCAGGGCAGGGCTCTGGGTCTTCTGAGTTTGCGGAGGAAGTATAACGCTGCTGTGATTTCTTGGCCAGTGCTCTAGTGTTGTCGGTCCAGGAGAGGTCCTCTGTGATGTGCACACCCGTTAACTTGGTGCTGCTCACTCTCTCCACATTTGCACCATTGATGGTCAGAGGAGCATGCTGAGTGTGTGCTCTCCTGAAGTCAACAACAATCTTCTTCATCTTCTCCATGTTCAGAGACAGATTGTTGTCACTGAACCACCCAGGCAGGCGACTCACCTCGCTTCTGTAGTTTGTCTCATGTTTGTTGCTAATGAGACCCACCACAGTTGTGTCACCCTCAATCTTAATAAAGAGTTTGGAGTTGTGTGACGATGTGCAATCGTGGGTCAGCAAAGTGAAGATGAGGGGTGTCAATGTTGGTAAACCGTGGTCTCGGGTTTTGCGTGGGTGGAGTGAGTGTGTGTCTTGTGTCAGCACTGATTGTTTCATGTGGGTGTCTCCGCTAATTGTTCATGATCACCAGCTACTACTTGTTACCCTTTCCCTACATATTGCCCTCTCTTTAATCTTGCATTTGTCAGAGTGTTGTATGTCATTCTTAGTGTTACTTCATGTTTCTCTCGTTCCTGTTTATGTTCTTCTTATCGTTGGATTGTCCTGTCTTTGGAACCCTGTCAACTCCTCTTCATCCCCGGATCTCACCACTCACATTCACGGCTCTTCCCCCGCAGTTCCTGTGTCACGCTCTCCTGCTGCCAACTCACCATCATGCCTTGGATCACCCGTGAGCATTGTCTCTTCCCAGAATGCTACCAGACCTTCAAGATTCACTCAACCTCCTGTCTTCGTGTTCATTGTTTCTCTTGTTATTCAATAAATCTTAATTACTCGCTCTTGCTTCACCACCTCTTTGTTAACGTTACAGAACGCTCTGACCTAACATGGAAGCAGCAAGTACCACTTCTCTCATGGACTTTATTCATCACAGTGTCACCCATATGGATCAGCAACAGGAGAGCATAGTCAACACCGGACACGCGGTCCAAGCGCTTGTGACACAGGTGTCGGAGCTCACCGAGCAGATCCATCAGCTGAACTCTCCCGCTGCGTCCCAAAGATATTTTGACTAAGAAACCAGACAAATATACTAAGTAAGATAAGCTATTTTTTGCAGTGAACAAATTCTGCCATGTAAATAGCGATCCGCTACGGCGTGAGCACATCTCGCTCTTTAAGAGAATGGGAGATTACACTCTGATTGGTTTATTAAACATTACGACCATTACTTATTAAGAGAATAGGGACAACCCATTCAAAAATCCACCCTGGCGTACAGACCGTTTTTCTGTTGTCAAAAGAGCAAAAGTAGATTTGGACATGCCCTGAGTGCACCTGTGCCGTGCGATTTTTAAAATAGGGCCCAAGATCTCTGTATGGAGCATTGGTCGTTATCAACAGCAAAAATCTCACTGGATTATTACATTTAATGGAAAAATCAATGTTTGGAAATGTGAAATGATATTTCCTACTGCAAAGCACATTACAAAGACACACTACTGCAAAACATAGAAAAACTGACTTAAAACCATTTTTTGTTGGTGAAAATACAAGTGACTTTTTTTGCAAAGTACTGTATGTATGGCCTATGTTTGGATTAATGCTAAGAGTTTCCCATACAGAAGTCACATAGTGTGGCGATTTGGAAGAAATCCATGCCAGCTTTTCACTTTTTCTAATGGCCGGAAATCAATGAGGAAATTTAATATAAAAGTGAGTTAGAAATGGAAGAGGAGGAGGGAAGTAAAAACAAAACACACGTGTAGGTTGTATTGGAATGGGACGCACACTACCTGAAGGTCGTTGCTGTTTTGTGCTGGAATCTGTGGATCCGCTGACTGGGTGCAATTGCCGAAGTGTCGGGAAATTTAGCTCTACAACATGGTTCGGTCGCTTGCCTGGGGCAACACAATCCAGTCTGGTTCGTTCGTCTGCCTCAGGTACTAGTGATGTTGTCCATCATTTGTTAACCTCACGTCAAGTCTCCAAACTCTGTCCCCGGCCCGGGATTAGCGGCCGCTACACAGACTTCACACACACACACACCCACACATACACTCTCATTGCACACACACACGCATACACCCATACACAAACACTCGTTGGGATTATTTATTTTTCTATGTTTTTAGTTTTTTTCTTCTCTCTTGTTTTTTTTTTCCCTTGATGAAAATTGAACATGGAAAAAGAAACGAACTTTAAGACACTTGTGAATCAAGGACTCTCGTGATTTTGTGATTGTTTATGAAATCTTGAATTGAACTTGAACAGCAATATTGTTACTTTCTGTGTACACTTTCTTCTGTCATTTGTTATGTGAAGTAACGGAAAAAAAAAATACAAATGGTGTGAAAATTTAACTTCGTGTAGTTTTTTTTTTTTTTTGGAAACACTTTCTTAAAATATTTTTTGTTGTTGTTGTGTAACCTTGGCTTGAACTATTTACAGGGAAACCAAAATTAGTTACGCATTATAGATAAATAAATAGATAAATCATTATTTTTTATTTATTTTCTTGCTTGTCTGGCACCCGAACAATTTAAATTAAATTTACATTTATTAAATAAAATTATTTTTGGGGCAGCCACCGGTACAATAGATTTAAATATATTAATTATAAATATTTTTTTAATATACAACAATGTATGTAAATATATTTTCAAATATATTAAAATTTAAATTTTGGCTGCTTTTTAATATTTTTTCACATATATTAAACATATGTAAATTTATATATGTAAATATTTTTATCTGAAATATTTATATATATTTATTCCCTTTATATGTAAATATTTATTTAGAAAACGACTACTTTTCTTGTTGTATCCTCTTTTGGAAGGCCAAACAAAGTACGTTTTGCTTTCACAACGAGAAACAGCGTCACACACAGTGGCCTGAGTGAGCAGTGAGCTTGAAAACGGTGTGGCCGGTGTTTCAGTGAAGGAGCGGAAATCTGGCAGCTTTGAAATTAATATCATGAAGTTGGTGTTCTTTCTTAGCAAGTAGCACGGATCAGCTCTAGGCATGATAAAGCTGATATTGTCCTCTTTTTGAAGGCCAGACAAAGTAGTTTTGCTTCCACAATGAACAGCATCTCCACAAAGGTGGTGGCAGTAATGGTAGTACAGTGAGAATCAAAGTTACGCCTCCTTTCTTTGCTTGAATATTGGGAGGAGTTATTCAAATTTTCCCACATTGTGATGAAGACATGTGGGTTCATGCTAGAATGAGCCATTTTAGGTAGGTGACGGTTGACTCTTGGATTTCAGACTTTAGTCTTTGCAACTTTACAGATCGTCTTTATGCACCAAGAGCTTGCAACACTCCAAAGAGAAAGGTAAAAAAAAATAATAATAATTGCATCATATGACCCCTGCACAGGCCCAGTGCGGATGAAAATCGCATTGTTGGGTGTCACAAGATTTTTTCTTTTTTTTTTTCAAGAACCTGTTTATTTATCTCAGGAACACTTCAGGCATACTTGAAATGTCACAGCACACATTAAAACTGCGGTTATGCCTTTAATTAGAAGTCATTAGATCCTAAAACATTAAATTAAATCTCCTTCTGTGGGCTTTATTTTGTTTTGGGTGAATGCTAAAAGAGCATAGGGCTCATTTTAACCCTTGTACATTGTTAAAATTCACTACCCTTTCGTTCTGATAGGGATGAAAACATCCACTATATTAAACTGCTGTAAAATGTATCAGATATATATATATATATATATATATATATATATATATATATATATATATATATATATATATATATATATATATATAATATTTATATTTCTTTTTGCATAAATCTATTCATCGACCTCTGCCCTAGACTTATTTTCAATATAAAAGTAATTGTGGACTGGATTTGTTTGTTTGTTTGTTTTTTACTTATCACAGTCTTGGGGATGTCAAAGATTAGTAACAACATTGGCTTTGATGCATTTTTAGTTTTTGTGCAGCATTAGATTACATTTTTTTTCTCCCTCATTTGTTGTTCGTGGCTGTTTTTGCTCCATTGACTTCCATTATAATAACATTTTTTGATTGCAAAACCATGACACTATAAATGCATGCATTCTTGATGGTTAGGTATTTAAGACAGGCTCATAGCTCTTAAGACATGAGAAATGCATTTGCAAATGGACTTTGCTTTTTCATTAGAAATTTGGCACTCACTGTGCATTCGCGAAAGCGAAAATGCAAACGGAAATGGAAGATTTGCATTTGGATTATGTCACAATTCCACATTTTCAAAATGCAAATGAAAATACAATTTGCAATTCCATTTCACAATAGTCTGGAAAATCCTTCCATACAGCAGGATGGCATGCAAGTGTTTAAATCCACTTGTTTTTGTTTGGCCTGTACATTTCACAATCAAAAGGCAGCAGGTGCATAAACAGACTTCTTTTTTAATTGTTTACTCCATGTAGTTCTGAGAGCTGAGGTGCATATTTATATTTTTTCAGATACATCAAGGTAAGTGCGCAAAGGTCTCTTTCACACACTCTCTCTCTCTCTCTCTCTCTCTCTCTCTCTCTCTCTCTCTCTCTCTCTCTTATACACACACACACACAAACACACACACACACTATAATTTGCTGTTATACTCCATATGACTTCATATACAAGCCAGAAACTAAACTTTTTATGCACAGGCTTATCTAAAGGGTTAATGGTCCCACCTAGTGATCAACTGTAAAATAAAAAAAATTTACCTCTTCTCAACAGCGAACACCACCAACAATCAAAAATGCATGATTAAATGGTGTCATGGCTTTGCAATCTAAAAATGTCATCATAATGGAAGTCATTGGGGTAAAAACAGCCATGAACAACAAATGAGGGACAAAAAAATTAATCTAATGCCGCACAAAAACTAACAATGCATCAAAGCCAATGTTGTTACTAACTTTTGACATGCCCAAGACTGTGATAAAAGGTAAAAAAAATGTCCAGTCCACAATCACTTTTTCTATTGAAAATAAGTAATTTTATGTTGTTGTTTTTTTTAAATCAGTGACATAATTTACGAACTTGGTAACTAAAGAGTTAAAATCTAGAATAGAAAAAAAATAATAATACAAAAAATTGTTAGTTTTGATCAAGAGTGAGGGTGAATAATATATTTATGCAAAAAAAAAAAAAAAAAAAAAATATATATATATATATATATATATATATATATATATATATATATATATATATATATATATATATATATATATAAAACAATATTCATCCCGAACATAACGAAAGGGAAGTGATTTTGCCCACAGTGTATTTTTGAGGGGTTTTATTTTTATTTCAAAGCAGTTTCCGAAAATATGTGTCAAAATAAGGTTTGTCACCAAAAATCATTCCATTTGCTGAGACACAGAGAAAGTAGTGGCAAAAATAAGACTCAACTTTACCCCCTAGTGGACGAAAACGTCCCCAACACTGTATACTGTCCATGTCCAGAAAGGTAATAAAAACATCATCAAAATAGTCCATGTGACATCAGTGAGTCAGTTAGAATTTGCTGAAGCAGCGAAAATACATTTTGGTCCAAAAATAACAAATTTTACGACTTCAACATTATCTCTTCTGGGTCTGTTGTTGATGCGATTGCTGTGACAGTTGACGTACGACGCTGCTGATGTGTTTTCTGGTGCGCCCAATAACAAAGATAACACATCAGCAGCACCGTACGCAGAGGTGGGTAGAGTACCCAAAAATCTTACTCAAGTAAAAGTAAAAGTACTTATAGAAAGATTTACTCAAGTAAAAGTAAGAGTACTAGGCTGAATAGTTACTTGAGTAGAAAAAAGTATCGGATAAAAAAAAAACTACTCGAGTAGTAAGTTACTAGTTACTTTGTATCATATACTGAACATCTGTAGTCTATTCTTATTTGGATATGTTGGGTTGGGATATATAGATTGTGTGTGTGTGTGTGTGTGTGTGTGTGTGTATATATACACCATACACCATACACCATACTACATATGTGTATATATATATATATACGCCTTTACTACAGTCTTCAGTGTCACATAATTCTTCAGAAACATTCCAATATGTTGATTTACTGTCAGTGATGTTCTCTTTAGCTTTCTATTCATCAAAGGGTATTTATTTCATACTCTGTGATGGCTTATTAAATGTAAAAATAATATTTTATTTAATGAATAAGCAGGGGAGTCATGCACTAATTATTTTTGAGGGGGCACGAGTGGGGGGGGGGGGGTCATCATGTGACTCACAGCAGCCACAAGAGCATATTTGCAAATTATTATTAAGCATTATTTATTTTTGGTCATTTTTATTAGAAACATTCCCAGGTGCATGTATATCATGAAATATCTCGATTCTCACCTTCATAGATTATGTTAGATAATATACAATGGTCAAAATAGCCTAATTATGTAATCTATAAACTAGTACCTTGTCTCTGGCTCAGCGTCAGCCAGCTAACGCAGATCTGAATTTAGCAGCCGATAATATGACTCGCTGAACGTTCTCACGTCGGTGTGATTGTATCAAAAATAGAAATTATTAATCTGCTATTTTTTGTTTTTTTGAAGCTGCATTCAACTTGGGTCCCCTCTGTTATAAGTTACATATACATCAAACTGACTTCCTAGTGGTATCATGTATTGTAATCGAATGTAGCCTAAGGTACCTGTCAAACCGACAGCACACACGGTGTTCATCTAATGAAGATCTTTATCGCTAGCAAACAATAGCCTTTGCAGATTTGCTTTCAATTCAGTGCAGATCCAAAGTCACGTCTTCAACGCTCTTGATGTTCTTAAACTTTCTGTTACAACTCTGAATGAGAACCGTTTCAGAGAGAGATCAGAGCGCACGGCAGGTCACAGAACGAATCATTCAAATTGATTTGTGAACCAATTCACTGGTTAGCCAACTGGTTTGATCAAGCCTTTGAACAGAATCGACTCAAAACAATGAATATTTTGCGAATGGGCAGCGCTCATTGCCCAGAGAAAAGTAGACGACGCATTTGAAATAAACTGAAGCATTTATAACTTATAATGCATTAAGATAAAGTAACGAGAGGAGCGTCGACCACAACAACGATGTAAAAGTACAGATTTAAAAAAAATTAGTTTATTAGTTACCCCAAAAAATTACTCAAGTAAATGTAATGAAGTAATTGTAGCTCGTTACTACCCACCTCTGATCATACGTCAGCAGCGTCACTGCAGTCTTGTGAATGCACTCACAACAGACCCAGAAGAGAAGACAATGCTGAATAAAGTAGTATTTTTTTTTTTTTGGACCAAAATGTATTTTTGATGCTTCAACAAATTCTAACTGACCCCCTATGTCACATGGACTACTTCAATGATGTTTTTATTAACTTTCTGGACATGGACAGTGTGGTTTTACTATCTCTGCTCTTGCTACCTATTAAGCTCTGTTTCAGTTACATATTATTATTACTTAAGTATAAGGCTCTAAATTTTTTAGCTCCAGCGTACCTAACTAGCTTTATACCATGCTACAATCCATCACACTCCCTTAGCTTTTTCACATTTGTCTCCAAAACTCTGTAATAGCCTTCCTGATAATGTTCAGGGTTCAGACACACTCTCTGTTTAAATCTAGATTCTTTCGCCAAGCATTCAAATAATTCTTCTCATAATTTGTGACTGAAGTTGTATCTGATCAAATGCGCATTATTACTCTTTAGCTTGGGTTAAACTAATTAATTTTACTTTGTTTAAACAGCAGCTATGCTAATTATTTCTGTTTTGCCATGGGATTTACATCCTGTGGTAACTAGGATTTACACATGCTCCAGTCATTTGATCACCTAAACAGCGTTTTAATCACTTGTGAAGTATTATTATTGTGCACCACAAGCACAGATATGAAAATATCTTGTAAAGAGTAACAGTTAATTTGTTTCTTTTGTATTTCATGGTTAATTGGGGCAGTTAAGTGTAACATGAGCATTGGTAGAGCATTGCTTTAGCAGTGCAAATGGTTGTGGGTTCAATTCCTAGGGAACACACATACTGAAATAAAATAAAATGTGCAGCCTGAATGCACTGTAAGTCACTTTGGATAAAAGTTTCTGTTAAATGCATAAATGTAAATTAAGCCACATGGAGTTCACTGGTATCCACTATCTAGTATGCCATTATGGTAGTAGTGTTAAGGAAACCCCAAATGAGGTAATATGCTTGTTTAAGGACCAACATTATACTGTCATGATTGATTCACAGTATATTCATGTTTAAAAAAAATGTATGTGATCGTAAAGGGGTTTTATGTCAAAAAGAATAATACTTGGGTTAAAATAAGCTTAGTTTGCTTACTAGTGTAATCCAGAGACAAGCAGTTACCGCACGAGAATTGAATCATTGTACTTGTTATTGACTTTATATTGTGCTGTGTGTAAGATGTAATGTGAGAGAGTGTGGAAAACGTCTCAGGTTACAAATGTAACCTTGGTTCCCTGAGAACAGGGAATGAGACAATATGTCATCGACGCTATGGGGAACGCCTCAGGTGTGACAGGTGTCTAAAATCAAATATCAATTCACAGCAATCATGCTGACCGGCGACAGCCGTGAATCATCAGCTTGAATGATGAGCGTGCGACCTGGATATAAAAAGGGCGCCTTGAACCATGACAATATCCTTTCGTCTGAAGGGACTGTTTGGCAGGCAGACCCTGAGGCATGGCTGGGAGACGTATTGTCTCGTTCCCTGTTCTCAGGGAACCAAGGTAACATTTGTAACCTGAGACGTTCCCTTTCGAAGGGAACTTCGACAATACGTCATCGACGCTATGGGGAACGAAATACCCACGCCGCCATGCTAAAGGGAGTGCATGCCCAATGGCAGTGACAACTGTCAGAACCAGCAACTCAATGAACGCTAGAACCACTCACCCTCAGGTCACACAGGGCTGTCAGTGACAGCACTCCCTACGGTCATAGCCCAAGCTATATAATTCCACAGAAAATAAACATAGTTTAGTGAAAGGTCTACCTGGGCCTGCTCAAGGGCCTAGGACCACAACTTCAACTTCTTAGAAGGGGTCCCTTCTAGGGAATGTGGCTAGGGAACCCGAAGGAACCCCAGCCAGTCACTATTCAGGGGAATGTACCACCTGAAATGCCACCAGGCAGGCCTGACCTGGTGTCACTACATAAGACCCTACAGACTGGCCACTTCCTGTCTGTCCGAAGACAGAGCCTCTGGACACTTGCCTTTAGGAAGGCATCCAGCCCGAGGAACTGCGGAGCAGGCAGTGAACCACTCGGGCCGGATCTCAGAGACGGGATATCCTGGAGAGTATGACTCAGCATAGTGCTTTACAACCCTTGCCAGCGAGGGGAGTTTCTCTACTCGATCCACGGATCTACCCAGTGTTTGTGTTTCAAAAAACACTGAGGAGGCCTGTGAGGGCCTAAGGACTGATCTAACTGGGAGGCCTCATGAGAGGCCTATGACCGACTGACCAGACTCAGGAGACCACATACTCACATTGACCCTCAGTGAGGGGAGCATAAGATCTACCTGGTAGGCAACCAGGCTGTAGCAGGATAAAGAGGTTCCAGGAGGGAACCCGTAGCAGAGAATAAAAACTTGAGCCGAGACAGGGCGCAAACTCACCTCCGGTAGCTGCCTGATAAGGACTGCTAAACTGAAAGTAAGTGGTCACTAGCTTACAAAACCCAGCATCACCGTGACACTACTCCCAGGGAGACCTGGAGAGGCCTACTAACTGACAACCACAGTATGTGGGAGCTCACCTACAGAGGGGCCTGGAGAGGCCTACTACCTGTTACCAGATAACCACCTTAAGTGGAAACTGAAAGAAATTTGGAACTCAACTCCAGGGAGGCCTGGTGAGGCCTACTACCTGACAACCACAGTATGTGGGAGCTCACCTTCAGAGAGGCCTGGTGAAGCCTACTATCTGATAACCACAATATGTGGGGGTTCATCTACAGAGAGGCCTAGAGAGGCCTACTACCTGTTACCAGATAACCACCTTAAGTGGAAACTGAAAGTCATTTGGAACTCAACTCCAGGGAGGCCTGGTGAGGCCTACTACCTGACAACCACAGTATGTGGGAGCTCAACTTCAGGGAGGCCTAGTGAGGCCTACTACCTGATAAACACAGTGCAGGAAAGCTTACTTTCAGGGAGGCCTGGAGAGGCCTACTACCTGAAAACCATAGCTGATAGTGAGCCAGACTGGCAGTCCAGTTGACTGTCTTTGGGGCTTTGCCTTCAGGGAGGCCTTATGAGGCCTACTACCTGACAGTTCAAAGAAGCGGGAATTCAACTCCAGGGAGGCCTGTGGGGCCTGCCACCTAGTAACCACAGTATGTGGGATTAAACCCTCAGGGAGGCCTAGTAAAGCCTACTACCTGACCACCACAAAATGTGGGAACCCACCTTCAGGGAGGCCTGAAGAGGCCTACTACCTGAAACAGTCTAATCAGCTGGATGTAACTGCTGCAGGGAGGCCTGGTCGAGCCTGCTAGCTAATAGCGAGTCTATTCTGCTACTTTAACGAACACTGCTGGAACCATACTATTAAAAACTTTTCCTATAGTTTTGTCCTAGTGTATGTTCCACAATGTTGCGGCCCACCTCCGAGGAGGCCTGTTAAGGCCTACTAATCAGCAGTGAGCCTTCTGCCCGAACTACCAGGGCCAACCACCGAAGGTGAGCTGGCCTAGGAGCCCTATTGGGGGCTATTCCGTCAAGGAGGCCTGCTGGGGCCTACTACCCAACCGTGCAGCCTTCGTGGCAGAAAGCTGTTGCTACAGCATCCTGGTACCTAATCACATTGCCAGAGGCAGTGTACTCAGCAAATAGCAATACCCTTATAGCAGGGGAGTACAACATACGCCATTCTGCCTAGCCTAAATGCATAGGTGTCAGCCCATGGCAATGCTCTGGCTTCAAAGGGAGCGGAGTTCAAAAACCGGAAAGAAATGTAGTTTAGAACTCCCTGCTCAACCGGAGCCATCGTGGTGGGAGGTAGATACATACAGAGCTGAGAATGGACTACTCAAAACTACCCTGAGTTAGCGGGGGAGTAACAACCATATGCCCCTGCAATGTTAGACAGGGAGCAGGCCTGCAAGTGGCTCCAAAGGGTGACAGGGATTTGCCCTGCACCCAGCCTAGGGGAGCGGGGGGGCTAAATTGCAAGCCAACTCACTTCAACCCATCGGTCGAGCGATTAGCTCAACGGGCTGAGTGGAGCCAGCTCTAGAGGCCCAAAAACATCTCTGTTCGGCAGGGTCTGACAAACTCTCACTTCGCAGAGCGAAAGATGGCCTAACCCTGCCAGACTGATCCTACCTCAGCTACCACCGGTCTATACAGGGAACAGGGTCTGTAGAGAAATACAATCAGTGTTAGTTATACACACAGAATTTTACAAACCAAAAGTTCACCTGCGGCGTGCAGAGTGAAGACTCACCAGAGAGTTCTCAATGAATCTGGGGTCCACCACTTTTACATGCCTAAAAGAGGCGCTCACATCAACCAGTTGCTACGGCGGGCCATCAGAACATAGTTCTCATCATAAGGCCCATCCCCAGGGCTGGTGTAAAGTAAACGCCTGGGGAATCAAGAAGAGGGAGAGGGCTGGTAGAAAAGGCCCTCCAGGGAGATCAAACCCTATACGTTGAGCGTTGCAGCGCTTGTGCTGAATGACCTCCCTTAAGTCCCTCTTTTTGCGGGAGGCTCTCCTCCTCTGTGTACTACTCCTCCATGGAGGGGGGGCACGAGAGGCGACACTAGACCTCTGGTTCTGCCTATGGTCCTCAGACCAAGACGGACCAGGTCCTCCCGCCTGCCTGGGCTGGGGCCCGGATCTCAGAGGTATACAGGTCTTAAATGCAGCTGAGCGTGCCTTCGCCTCCCTAAACTTTCCAACCACCGCCTCAACGGAGGTGCCAAAAAGTTTAGCAGGCGAAACTGGTGAATCAAGGAGAAGGGCAGCAGTCTGTTTAGTGGCCCGGAGGGACAAATCTGTGGTCCGGCGCAACTCAGCGACTGCCTCAGGGGACTGCCCTGCCCCCTGGTCGAGATCCTGCAGCAGGTCAGCTTGGTAGGCTTGGAGCACTGCCATGGTATGAAGGGCAGCACCAGCCTGACCTGCTGCCGTGTACGCTCTGCCATTCAAGCGAGCCGTGGTTTTAAGTGGCTTTGATGGCAGAGTCGGAGCTTTTAGTGTCAACACCCGCCCAGAAACGAGATAGTTCGCAAACGTCTCGTCAACGGGCGGCATCGACACATAACCGTACTCACCGATCCCCTCAACATCAGCGAAGTTACCCCGCTGATGTCGATGAATACGGGCAGAGTACGGTTTCTTCCATGCCCTCTCGATCTCTGAATGGAGATCAGGAAGGAATGGAAGGCTCTGCTGAGCTGGTGGTCTATGTTCAGGGAGAAACCGATCATCCAAACGACCGCGAACGATCTCTCCCTGAGCGCGCCGCCATGGCAACTGAAGTTTGTCAGTGGCGCGCTCCATAACCTCCACCAGCTCTGTGTACACGGGGCAGGATGGCTGACGAGGTTGAGGATCTAAATCATCCTCCTCAGCCATCTCTTGCCCGGCCTGAAGAGCACTCGCTGCAGTATTAGTAGGAGAAAAGTCTCCGTCATCCACCTGCAGCTCACTCTCGTCAGCCGATGACGCATCCGAGAGGTTAACGCCCCTCTCGAGACTGTCAGCGAGCTCCATCTGGGAGCCCCATGAAGCGCGTCACCGCTCTGCCTCGGCACGAGCGGGACCCGATCCGCGAGGACCAGACGCTGAACTCTCTTCCCTCGAGAAGAGAGCCCAACGAGACCGGAGCGTTCTCATAGGAAAACGCTCACAATTTGCACAGGACGCACCCTCAAGAGCATCATGTGCGTGCTCTTCACCCAAACAGTACACACACATCTCGTGAGTGTCACCCGGCGACAAATATCTTGGGCACGGGTCAGCACATTTCACAAAACTTTTAGGACTTGCCTTAGATGTGCGTTTCATTTCTTCGCTGTAAGCAGACGTTTAAATCAGACAAAACAGTCCCTGAAGATGAAAAAGGATATTGTCATGGTTCAAGGCGCCCTTTTTTATATCCAGGTCGTACGCTCATCATTCAAGCTGATGATTCACGGCTGTCGCCGGTCAGCATGATTGCTGTGAGTTGATATTTGATTTCAGACACCTGTCACACCTGAGGCGTTCCCCAAAGGGTCGATGACGTATTGTCGAAGTTCCCTTCGAAAGGGAACCAGTCGTACGGTTGCTCTTTGGTCCTTAACTTCTTTACTTGAATGGTCTATCCAACACAGAAAATCTCTGTAGTGAGAAAGACAAAAGGCAATTCAGTGCATTTATTTATATAGATAAAGGCTTTCCAAGGATCGACTTTGACCTTCAATAGTATCTTCTCAGATTAGTTCTAACTGGTCGTAGCCATTCTCCTGTTAGAGGAATGCTGAATGCTGAAGTTTTAGCCACATACACAGAGAAAATAATGAAGGCCAAAACCTGTTTATATAGAACATATGGAAAATATTAAACATGAAAATGAAAAAAAGATACATAATACATTACTGTTAAAGGCTGAATAATCATGTAGTAGTGTAGTGTAGTCATAGAACTTAAAATGAACACTGTTCCTTAAGCATTTCTGTAAATGTTAACTTTATTTATTTGTTAACAACCTGTGTACACAGGAAACAAACACTCACAACATGAAGACGCCCCCAGTTTTATAACCACTGTTTTATAACATAGCTCATGAGAAGTGTATTTAGGCATGTAGTAAATGCAATAATAAAATACATTTTAGATGTAGAGTTCTGTGATGAGGACAAAAAAAAAAGGAATTATGCATATTTTCCAATTTCTGAATGCTTATTAAATATATTTATCCATATAAACATGAAAAAGCTCAAACATTTGCAGATCATTTAGTGGTATACTAATGTTTACCACAGAGCAACAAACACAGTAATTATTCTCAATTAGAGCTGTCCTGTCATGCTGAGAATCTCTCTTCCCCTGCTGGGACCATTTAATTCTTTCTCTGTCACTTTCTTTCTCTCAATGATGTAGCCCTCACTCCATGTCAAAGTTCAGATCAGTGGAGGCCTCAAAGAGTCTTTTACAATGATAAAACTATTACCAACCTCATGATTTCATGACACGAACGCTTAGCCTAGTTTTGTCTTCACTTTTCAATTTGTCTTTCTTTTACTGGGTATTTCTTCGCTCAAGTCATTGCTTACTATACTATAAAATATTTCAAGACAAAACAGTCTGCTATAATTTACTGACCTAACAAAATTCTGAAAATAGCAATTAAGGAACCATCAGGGAAGAAATAAAAGGCTGTACTATTTACTATTACATTTACTGCTAAAGGACATCCTTAGGCAAAAAACAAACACACACAAAAAAAAAAAACAATTATAAAAGGATTACGACATAATCAAATATTAAGTCCACATATTTTCACTAAAGTGTTCCGTTATAAAGCAATTTAAGTTTCATCCTTCAAGAAAATCTCATTGGTCAGTCCATCCAGTTCCATGATTGACTGAAAGAGTGGTATTTTGGTCCACTGAGATTTCTATGTTGGCTGGGCCCAAAGCAAGGGCACAGAAATAGAAAAGAAATCAACAAAATGCAGTGTCACTTGTCAGGGCACATTTTACAATTTTCTTAATCCAATATACTAATTCAGATGGCTGAGAACTACTGGTTTAGGACAACAACATGGAAAAGAGGTATTACACATTGCTTTGTAATGCAATAAAATAACAGCGTTACACTGCTTAACCTCTAAAACATTAAAATGGTTCTCAAAATGGTTCTCAAAAGTCCTCCTACATTGATGCATATGTGGTTTGAGGCAAGTATAATAAAATGTATAATTCCCCTTTCCTAACTACTGTTCAAACATACACCCTTTTTATGTGTAGTTATTGTCAAAGTGTAACATCCGCGGGCTGTAATCTAGTGATTCCTTGTTACTCTCCTGTTACATGTAGTTACTGTGTAAGTGTAACATCCGCGGGCTGTAATCTAAAGTGATGCATTGTTACCCTATTGTTATGTGCAGTTACTGTGTACGTATAACATCCGCGGGCTGTAATCTAGTGATTCCTTGTTACCCTCCTGTTACATGTAGTTACTGTGTAAGTGTAACATCTGTGGGCTGTAATCTAAAGTGATTCCTTCTTGTTATGTGTAGTTACTGTCTAAGTGTAACATCCGCTGGCTGTAATCTAAAGTGATGCCTTGTTGCCCTCTTGTTACGTGTAGTTACTGTCTAAGTGTAACATCCGCTGGCTGTAATCTAAAGTGATGCCTTGTTGCCCTCTTGTTACGTGTAGTTACTGTCTAAGTGTAACATCCGCTGGCTGTAATCTAAACTGATGACTTGTGACTTGGGTACTGTGTAAGTGTAACATCTGCGGGCTGTAATTAAAGTGATATAATGTTACACTCTTGTTACTGTACGTGTAGTTACTGTATAAATCTAACATCCATGGGCTGTAATCCAAAGTGATACCTTGTTACCCTCTTGTTACGTGTAGTAACTGGATTAGTGTAACATCTGCTAACTGTAACAAAATTTTAACAGCTCTTTTCCAAGAACAGAATGCAGAAACAAAAACTAATTTGCAACCACTTATACAAAATACAAAGAACTGTAAAACACACACACACACACAAGTGTTAATGATAGAGTTGGGTCCGAGTCGACCTTTGTCGAGTACGAGTCAAGACCAAGTCCACAAACATCGAGTCCAAGTCCGAGTCCGAGTCCAAAAGGGGTCGAGTTGGACTCAAGTCCGAGTTCTTAAAGGCCGAGTCCGAGTCGAGTCCGCCCGAGTCCAGAAAGTAATTAAATTAAAAAAAGATTATAAATTAGTATTGTACATTTTTACATTCTATTAATATTTTAACCTTTCAACCCATTAAACCAATGGCAATATAAAAATGTAATAAAAAAAATACCACTGTTACATCTAGTCATTGCCATTGAACATTTTTATTTTATGTCAACAGAACTAGTTTCCTATCAAAAAAGGTTTCAAAGGTTTTATTGTATTACAAGTGCATGAAAATACAAATGAACCTATTTTATTATTGTATCACACTATATTGTGCTCCAGTTAAAGATGACATTTCAGTTATTTAATGCCTCTCCCCCACATTTGATAGAGGTAAAGTGCAGCCAATGAGGAGATCCTTAATGATGACATTATGAATTTCTTGTTGTCTTGGAGAACTTGCATCATAAAGTTGCATTGCTTGTTTGGTCAGTTCTGGTCTTGCAAATCCTGCAATGCTGAGCTGTGCAGCATCTGTTGGTTGCTGCTGCTGTCTTTGGTAGTCGGTTGCATCGGTTTTCGGATCACCAGTACACTGAACCGAAAACCGTTTCTTTCGGAGGCATCCGATTTGAGAACCGATGAACTGATGATACTGTGCATGAGAGTAATTTTTCAAGTATTAAACATCGTAAAGTGTGATAAAACTATAAATATATATATATATATATATATATATATATATATATATATATATATATATATATATATATACGTTTTTTTTTTAAAGATAGGGGCTACATGTTTCTAATCTGTATATTGTAGATTATGTATGGGCCAAAGGGGTTTTCAGGGAAGTTGGACAATAATTAAGACACTAAAAACTCCATGTTTAATATGAATAAGGGATGATTTATGAAATATCTGTACTGTATTTATAGTTAATGATGACAGATTCACAAACTGAGTTTGTAGTAAACAGAACATGAACACGAGTAGAGCAGCTGATGATACTGAACTGCAGCATGTGCCTGACATTTTATCCTAACCTGTCAGATTTTCCTACCCGGGTTTTGAGCGATTCTCGTTCTCGAGTCAAGAACCGGTTGTATCAGTTTTCAGATCATCAGTAAACTGAACCGAAAACCGTTTCTTTCGGACACGTCTGATTCGAGAACCGAGGAGCTGATGATACTTCGTGATTCAGCATGAAGCCGACTGACTCACAGCGCGTCTGAACCAAACTGATTCTTTTGGTGATTGATTCTGAACTGATTTTGTGCTAATGTAATGAGTGCGGGTAAACCAAGGGCTTGAATGAAGGGCAATCTGACGAAACGTAAGTTCTTTAATAACAAATACATCGCAATGGATTATGTATCCGGTGAACTGTTTTTTTTTTTTTCAACCGGTTTATTGAATCAAACCGTCCGAAAGAACCGGTTCGCGGAAAAGAATCGAACTTCCCATCACTAATCCACACTGATATCCAGTGAGTTATGCGTGTGTTTCGTCTGCAAGCATGAGACTTCTGCCTGCCGGTGTGGTGCAGTAAAATGACAGAAGGGGAGACATTCATTAATTTATCATTTCAATTTTATGCTGGTTTTATTGTTACACATGACGTGGACTCGACTGTACTCTGAATATTTTCCGAGTCCAAAATGTTCAAGTCCGTGTCAAGTCCGAGTACAAATTCACCCAAGTGCGTGACAAGTCCGAGTTCATTCAAAATTGGACTCGAGTCCGGACTCGAGTCCGAGTCCAAGTTTGCGTACCCCAACTCTAGTTAATGATAAATCCCCTGTGATGTTTGTACTGGCTACTGTATAAAGGTCACCAGGGCACCATACATACTTTATTAAAGAGTTTGCTGATTTTACATCCGAGTTAGTGCTGGCTGCAGATAAAGTTTTAATAGTTACTGATTGTAATATCCACGTTGATAATGAAAAATATGCATTGGGATCAGCATTTATAGAAATTCTGAACTCTACTGGGGTTAGACAAAATGTCTCAGGACCTACTCATTGTCGAAATCATACTCTAGACTTAATACTATTTATTTAGTTTCATGCAAACTTCATATAGCTAAAACTGTAAATTCTACTTCTTGTTACAAGTATGGTAGAACCATCTCTTCTATCACAAAAGACTGCTTTGTAAGTAATCTTCTTGAGGTATCCGAATTAGCATATCCAAAACCTCAAGACAACTTAATGATGTAAGAGAAACTACTGACTCTCTCTTTTCTAGCATTTTAAAAACAGTTGCTCCTTTACGCTTAAGGAAGGTTAAGGAAAACAGTCTGAAACCATGGTATAATAAGCACACTTTCACCCTAAAGAGAGCAGCCTGGAAAATAGAGCACAGCTGGAGGATAACAACACTAGAGGTATTTTGTATTGCTTGGTGGGAAAGTAAACTATCCTACAGAAAAGCATTAAAAACTGCTAGATCTGACTACTTTTTGTCTCTTTTAGAAGAAAACAAACATAACCCCCGGTATTAATTCAATACAGTGGCTAAATTAACGGAAAATAAAGCATCAACAAGTGTTGACAATCACACATCACAGCAGTAATGACTTTATTAACTACTTTACTCCCAAGATCGATACTATTAGAGATAAAATTGTAATGCAGCCGTCAGTTACAGTATCACATCAGACAGTGCACTATAGATGAGGAACAGTTCCACTTATTCTCTACTATAGGAGAGGAATAATTTATTAACTTGTTAAATCATCTAAACCAACAACATGTATGTTAGACCCTGTTCCATCTAAGCTCCTAAAAGAGGTGCTTCCAGAAGTCATAGATCCTCTTCTGACTATTATTAATTCCTCATTGTCATTAAGATACGTCTCCAAAACCTCCAAACTGGCTGTTATTAAGCCTCTTGTCAAAAACTTGACCCAAAATAACTAGTTAATTGTAGACCGATCTTGAATCTCCCTTTTCTGTCCAAGATACTAGAAAAGGTAGTAATCCTCACAATTATATTCCTTCTTAGAGAAAAATGGTATCTGTGAGGATTTCCAGTAAGGATTTAGATTGTATCATAGTACTGACACTGCTCTCCTTAGAGTTACAAATCACCTGGCTCTTATCATCTGACCATGGTTGTATCTCTTTATTAGTGCTAATGGATCTTAGTGCTGCATTCGACACTATTGACCACAACATTCTTTTGCATAGACTAGAACACTTTTTTGGCAACAATGGAAGTGCATTAGCATGGTTTAAATTGTACTTATATGACCGCCATCAATTCATATCTCAAGAAGTACCTCAAGTCTCAGTACTAGGGCTGTTACTGTTCAAGGTTTAGATTTTACCCTTGGCAGATATCATCAAGAAACACAGTGTTAGCTTTCACTGTTATGCTGATGATACTCAGCTCTATATTTCTTCACGGCCGGGCAAAACATACAAGAAAAAACCTGGAATGTTTTCCTCAAAAAAAAAAAAAAAAAAATGAATTCTTTGCAACTGAAGAAAGAAAGTAATGAACATCTTGGATGACATATGGGTTAGTAACTTGTCAGGAAATGTTTCCAATTGTGTTTGTCATAAAATTAGAACAAATACATTAAAACAACACCATGGTTTAAAATTTAGAGGGTTATCTGTCCCTCTTTATATTGAGTGGTCATAACATTTAAATTAATCGTTTGGTACTATGCACATATTGTTGTTATTGAATACCACAGAAGGCTGAAGATAACAGAAAAACAGTTTATTTAGGCACAAGCAGAGTACTCTGGTGGTAGTTAGAGTTTGAAAGTGACCGGATTGATCTGCTCTAGGATGGTGAATGGGCCAATGAATCTAGGACTCAGCTTGCGGCAGAGCAGGAGCATGCGGATGTCCCCGGTGGACAGCCAGACCTTTTGAAAGGAAGTATAGTTTCCGGCTCTTCTAGGTTTTCTTCGGGGGCCTGACACCGGGACAGGGCGTCAGCCTTCACGTTCTTAGCTCCTGGATGATACGAGATGGAAAAGTGGAAGCGGGTGAAGAATAGCGCCCAGCGGGCCTGTCTCGGATTTAGCCACTTGGCGACCCTAAGATATTCAAGGTTCTTGTGGTCAGTGAGAACTAGAAAGGGGTGTTTGGCTCCCTCCAGCGAATGCCTCCATTCCTCCAGGGCCAACTTGATGGCCAGCAGCTCACGTTTGCCGATGTCATAATTTACCTCCGCCGGGTTGAGCTTCAGGGAGAAGAAGGTGCACGGGTGGAGGCGTTTTGGATTCCCCTGCTGCTGTGATAATACTGCTCCCACTCCAGTGGCAGAGGCGTTGACTTTTACGACGAAGGGTCGATTGGGGTCAGGATGGACCATGAGTGGAGCGGTTGTAAAGGCCCTCTTGAGGGAGTTGAAGGCTTCTGTTGTGGCTGGAGTCCAGGTAAATGATTTGGGTTTGTTCTGGAGGAGGATAGTGAAAGGGTTGGTGATGGCACTGTAATGTTGGATGAGAGGTCTGTAGAAATTGGCAAAGCCAAGGAATTGTTGGAGTTCTTTGATGGTGGTAGGAATTTCTCACAGTATTTACTTTCCCCTCGTCCTTCCGGATGTCACTGCTGTTGATGTTGTAACCAAAGAACGGCACTGAGGGCTGATGGAAGGAGCATTTATCGGCCTTGAGATAGAGCTGAAAGGCCCTCAGGCGTTGCAGGACCTCCGCAACGTGGCGACAGTGTTCCGCTAGGCTCCGGGAGGAAATGAGGATATCATCAATATAGAACAGGGACGTACTTATGGAGGAACTCCCGGAGCACCTCATGGATGAAATCCTGGAAGACGGAGGGGGCATTAACAAGTCCATACGGCATCACACAGTACTCATAGTGGCCAGTAGGGGTGATGAAGGCAGTTTTCCACTCGTCCCCCTCACGTATCCATGATTGATTGGCAGGAAAGTATCCTATCCTACAGAAAAGAATTAAAAAATGCTGGATCCTATTACTTTTCTTCTATTTTAGAAGAAAACAAACATAACCCCAGGTATTCATTCAATACAGTGGCTAAATTAACGAAAAATAAAGCCTCAACAAGTGTTGACATTTCCCAACACCACAGCAGTAATGTCTTTATGAACTACTTTACTTCTAAAATCGATACTATCAGAGATAAAATTGCAACCATTCAGCCGCCAGCTACAGTATCGCATCAGACAGTGCACTATAGACCCCCTGAGGAACAGTTCAACTCATTCTCTACTATAGGAGAGGAAGAATTGAATAAACTTGTTAAATAATCTAAACCAACAACATGTATGCTAGACCATATACCATCTAAACTCCTAAAAGAGGTGCTTCCAGAAGTCATAGATCCTCTTCTGACTATTATTAATTCCTCATTGTCATTAGGGTATGTCCCCAAAACCTACAAACTGGCTGTTATTAAGCCTCTAAAAACCACAACTTGACCCCAAAGAACTACACTGCATGAAAAGAGGTGTATCCGGTACTAGGAAACTCCTGTATACACCACTGATTTTCGAAAGTATCTAATAGTTCCACTGAGGGCAAACTTCAAATTCCACCAACTTAGGAAACTCCCGTAATGATACCAATTCGGATGTATATTGCTGAAGGGATATCCCCGTGGTATATGCAGCCATTTGTTGCCATGGCAAGTAATCCCCTGAAGAATGTTGTCAGGAGACATTTTCACACCTCAATAGCCCTTTCACTTCACACCTTGACACACCTCTGCTGTCCTTATTGGTGTTTTTTCTCAACATTGATTGGTTGTATTAAAAAAACACACCCCAAACCCTGACAACTATTGGGACAGAGACCTGTCAATTTCCTGATACTAGTATTTGATTGGTCACGGTTTTCATTTAGCCCAACCCAAGCCCTCATAGCATAGTGACTTGATTGGTTTTGGCCAGCTATGTTAATAAACCATAACCACCCCACCCACTATACAACCCAACCCCCTCAAAAATGGAAAACTGAATGGATTCAGAATTTCTTTTTATTAACACGCTGATGATGCAAAATAGTATAGTGCATGTCTGCCTCCAATCTGCGCTGGAGCTGTGAGATGGAGACCTCACAATCCACGCTGGCCTTCCATCAACAATGGCATCCTCCTCGTCAGACATCAGCTCTACTGTTGCAGTCTGCCAAAGCTCTCTCTCTGCATCGGTTTGAACAACCTTAGACCTGGAATCCAACAAGTGCAAAACACACAATGTGTTAACCACTAAAAACACTGAGAAATGTATCAAACTTAAAGGGGGGGTGAAATGCTCGTTTTCACTCAATATCCTGTTAATCTTGAGTACCTATAGAGTAGTACTGCATCCTTCATAACTCCAAAAAGTCTTTAGTTTTATTAGATTCATAAGAGAAAGATAGTCTGTACCAATTTTTCCCGGAAAAACACGACCGGCTGGAGGCGTGACGTGTGGGCGGAGCTAAAGAATCACGAGCGCCAGTAGGCTTTTGCGTTGAGAGCGTCTGTGACATTACCGTGAGGACAAAACCAACCAAAACAAACCATGGCTAACAGTCAGATTCAGCATATATTTATGATCCAGAATCAGATCCAGAGGCTGAAATTTAACAAGAGCAGCATCAGCAACAACATCTCTATGTGGTATGTACTGAAACTGTATATATTTGCTTAGCGGTTTTGGAAAATGACAGAAAATGGAAAGTTTTTTTTTTTTTTTTTTTAAGCTGTACATGTGGAAAGTGCAGTTTGATGACAACATTACATGTTGTTTACTTGATGTGCTTACGCGCCGATAGCTAAGTTAACAACACAGAGATATTTGAAGCAGTTTTACTCACCGCATGCGGTTCCAACACACGATCGTGACCCTTTTTCGTTGGGACTGCATTATCCTTAAGAAATAAACGATGTGCAAATCCGACGTCAAACTGGGCCTTGTTTGTAAAACAAGCATCTTCGAAATACAGGGGAACAAACACTTGCACAACTCTGTTGATGCTCTGTAAAAATAAACTCCATCCACTGGTCCCTTAATGCGGTTTCTCTTTTGATAATCTGTGCAGGGTTGTCTTGCCCTGGCAACCAAAAACACACTCCTTTTGTGACATTTTGCGATGCTCTCACTCTGATCTGTGAATGCCTGCTGTGCTCTCAGTGCTCTGCTATACGGGAGCACGCGCTCTTCCGGCAGACGTGCCCTTAAGACCCATATAAGGAAATTCCGCTCCATCTAACGTCACACAGAGCCATACTCAAAAAAAAATTTCCGAAACTTGTGACAAACCGGAAGGAGTATTTTTGGAACATAAATACTCCTTCAAACGTACAACTTAATTTTTGAAACTTTGTCCATGTTTAGCATGGGAATCCAACTCTTTAACAGTGTAAAAAACTCAGTATGCATGAAATAGCATTTCACCCCCCCTTAAAGGAATAGTTCACTCGAAAATGAAAATCTGTCAATGTACTCACTCTCATGTTGTTACAAACATGTAAATGTCTTTGTTCTGATAACCACAAAAGACGGAATGTTTATAATCCAGCCAATCATGAGCCCCATTGACTTTAAAGTAGAAAAAAATACTGTGGAACAGGGCCGTGCACAGACCCTTTGAGGGGCATGTGCTGAAACTGAAAAAGGGCACCCCCCCCCTTTTATATCAAGATTATTTAGTAAGCCTGCATAAAAGGAAGAAATGGTCACATCTTCATGACAAATTCAGTAACACAAAATAATAGTCTCAAAAGCTTTAGATTTAATCACGATTAATAACGACCATAATAATAATATTAGATAATTAGATAATATAGATAAACAGGGTTTTAAGGGCTTCTTTAAACCTAATACAACAGCAACCTTCTGTGAGCCATGTATCTGGCAAAAATTTGATACTGTGGTGGACCAGGGATGTTGGTCTCTTGAAGGTCTCTTATTCACTACCCTTTCCCTAAAATAAGCCAGCAATGAAAAAATAAATAAAAATAGTGAAAAGTACAGTTGCAGTGAAAAGCATTTCTGAAGGATCATGTGACACTGAAGAGTACTGAACTGGAGTAATGATGCTGAAAATTCAGCTTTGATCACAAAAATAAATTACATTTTAAAATATTCAAATAGAAAACAGTTATTTAAAATTGTAAAAATATTACACAATATTACTGATTTTGCTGTATTTTGGATCAAATAAATGAAGCCTTGGAATGAATCATGAATTACATTCTGCATGATAAAATATAAAGATTTCAGTGATCTTCTGTAATTTTTTTTTTTTTTTTTTTGTTACTACTAAATTACTGTAGTAAAACAATGTTTTACAACATTTTATACATGTGAGGACGAGCGGAGAGTATACCATAACATGATTAGCCTAAATGTTAATAAATTAAGTGTATCAGCAATCATAAATCAAAAAAAAAAATTTATTATCAGGTGACGAGGATCACTCGTCGCTTTGTGTAAGTTCCAGTACGAAACAGCGCGGGGGGCGCACCTGTTATGATTTTCCGATGGTAAAAACAAATTATATGTTGTTGTATTACTTATCAATTTATTGTTTTTGACCAGCGAATGTGTGCAAATGTTGTTGTTTTTCTGTCCGTCATTAAAACGGCGACGGCGCCTGACGCTGCCGGGATCACATTACATTTTCTTCTAGGTTACAAATTAGTTTTTGTAGCTATATAGACGGAGCGCTCAGTTTTTCCTGTGGTAAAATGCATTTGGCCAAAATAGCATTTTATTAAAGATGAAATGCAACTGTATGCACAGGCCATTTAAGTGTTGGCTATGACTAGATGGCAAATGCTAGCCCTGTCTCTCAGGCGACGTCCCACATGTCTCAGTCAGTGAGTCAGTCAGACATCAAATAAATAAAATATGAGCCTTTATAGACATAGTGTTTAGTAGTACTTATTCAAACAACAAGATATTTATTTACCCTTCGCAAAACTTTGTTCAGCTCAGCTGGTGTCTACTGTGCGGCTGCTGTGGAACTTCAGTTGATTCAATGAATATAGAGGGGGCGGAGTTATTAGCTTACTGACAGCTTGAGGATTGAATAAGATTTACACAAGCTTGTTTTAAGAACTTTCATTTGCTAAATATTTGTAAAACAGACAGACAGACGTAAAGGGTGACCAATAGCATTGATAAAAAAAAAAAAAAAAAAAAAAAAAAAAAAAAACACACCACCAAAAAAAGGGCACTTCGGAGTGTAAGGGCAAAAAGGGCATGTGCTCTGCACAGGTTGAGCCCTACCTGTGCACGTGCCTGCTGTGGAAGTGATTGGACCTCATGATCAGTTTGATTTCAAACATTCCTAAAAATATTTTCTTTTGTGGTTATCAGAAGAAAATAATTTTCAATTTGGGGTGAACTATCCCTTTAAAGACAAGTTGATGAATTTCTACACTCACCCGTCTTTTCCTTTGTCGGTTTTTAGCTCCTGTTTTAATGGCATCTCTTAGCTGGGACTTTTCTGGCTGAGACAAATTGTACTTTCTCCGAAGTGTTTCAAAGTATGTCTTGCAACACGCTTAATAAAAGAAAGTTCAGATAAATGAC
Organism: Carassius auratus; assembly: GCF_003368295.1. Classification (NCBI taxonomy): domain Eukaryota; kingdom Metazoa; phylum Chordata; class Actinopteri; order Cypriniformes; family Cyprinidae; genus Carassius; species Carassius auratus. The sequence continues at coordinate 20,482,779 of NC_039254.1, forward strand.
AGAAACTACACTATTGAAATCATAAGATGGACAAAATATAAGAGACTAAAATTATGGACATTAAAATTGTTAAACAAACATTTTAAAATTACCTTGTATACACCCAGGGTCTGCATCGGCAAAAGTTGTTTTCAATTCCTCTAGCACATAAGTCATGACTGCTTGGTTATGAGGCGAACTTATTCTGTGTGGAAAGAGAGAAGTGTGTCATTAAATACATTTAAAAGGAATATGTAAAACCCCATAAACAGCATGGCCCACAAAGGCCAAATAAACATAGCAGAAAAACAGCAGTCTTACCCAGTTTGTGGATCATATTTATGTGGGTTGTTTTCCGAATTGTGAAGGCGCCTTCCTGTAACATTGAAAGTGAAAGTGAAAGTGAAGTGACATTCAGCCAAGTATGGTGACCCATACTCAGAATTTGTGCTCTGCATTTAACCCATCCGAAATGCACACACACAGAGCAGTGAACAAACACACACACACTGTGAGCACACACCCGGAGCAGTGGGCAGCCATTTATGCTGCGGCGCCCGGGGAGCAGTTGGGGGTTCAATGCCTTGCTCAAGGGCACCTAAGTCGTGGTATTGAAGGTGGAGAGAGAGCTGTTCATGCACTACCCCCACCCACAATTCCGTCCGGCCCGAGACTTGAACCCACAACCCTTCGATTTGGAGTCCAACCCTCTAACCATTAGGCCACGACTTCCCCACAAATGGGAATGGCCACCCTAAGTGTCATAGGTTCATCTCTAACATTTATAACAAACCAAACCGTTTGAAAATCGGTAGAAAATGGAGCAAGTTATGGTTATTTAAAAGTCCATGCACCATGAAAACACAGTACTACGAGTGAGCGAGCAAGCTCCCCGTGGTAAGATGGCCGCCAAATGCGGTGCGGGCCAAACATCTAGCCTTTATTATACATATATTTACTACTATATTGTCCGCTAAAATAAAACTCAACTTACCGCAATGCCCACGTTGTGTGCCCTCTTTATCCTTTTATGTAATGGCTCTTCCCGCGGTCTTTTTTTTATTCCTCTTGCGGTCTTTGCTCGTCAAACATTCGCTCAAGAGCACAGAGACGCTGGATAGCATCTTCGAGAAGAACAGTGTTTGCAGCTTGCTTCTCCATCAAACCCTCAAGCTGACAAGACAAAGCGTTCTGACCGGAGATCAGCTGTTTCATTAAATCATTTATGCTCAGTGGGCTTGCTGCTGGTTGCAAAGCCCTATTACTCACGGCAGTAGTAAAACTCAGGTTTCTTTTACACGTCATCACAAACAATAGTCAGTTTCACCAAGGCGGAAATTCACAAAAAATGACTTCACACAATGCCGACAATTTAAATTGTGTTTGCGCGAATGATACTGCAATATCATTGGTTGCATTTCCTTACGTCACCGAGGCACACAAACTGATACTGCTGCAGCATTTCTCCCTGTGGAGCGTATTGCAGGCAGATGTGTTCTTAGTACATCAACCGTGCAGTTAAGTCACACTAAAAAGAAGGTCTCGGTTGTAATTCCACTATTCATTGTGGTAGAGATTTAGAAATTTGTTTTGTCATTGTTAATGTCGATTTTCATTTTTGTCATTATCTGTAAATGTCAAACTTTACAATAAACCTTTTTCTTGATACACTAAAACAATGTTTGTTGTATTCCTCTTGACTAATGTAACCCATGAAGAGTCATACGTATAAAGTGATTTTTACACATTAAAAAGGTAATCATGTCTATTGATTTTGTTTATTTGAGAATAATTTAGCAACAGTCAAAATAACAAATTAAATTATATTACTAACAAGTGTGTTTAGGGGATAAGGTGTGTTGCGGAAAGTCGCTTGGCTGTGTCTCTTGATATGATCTACCATAAGTTATTTTGATATAGCAATTAAACTAACATAACATTTATAATATGTGTCCCTGGACCACACAACCAGTCATACGGGTACTTTTTTTTTTTTTTTAAGTTTTACTTTATAAATATTTCGCAGAGATACAACAATAAAAAACGGCAAATAAATAAATAAATAAATAAATAAATATTGAGAAAATCCCCAGTTGTCCAAATGAAGTCCTTAGCAACAAATATTAGGCTACTAATGATAAATATATTTTTGATAAATGTAGTGATCTTCACACAAACACCAATAAATATATTTACATTACTATTATTTTTATGGAACTTTTTTAATATCCTAATATTTTTTAACAACAGAATAATCAATTATTTTGATCCATTTAATGTATTGTTGGCAATTGCTAATGCTACAAATATAACCTACATGTGCTACTTATGAGTTTACTTATGTTTTGTGGCCCAGGGTCAAATGTGACACGGATATATTATAAAAGACCAACTTTGGCCTGCTTGCCCTATAGTAGCTGACAGGTATCTGCAGATATTTTTACCCGAGTTTGTCAGTCTGTATCACCCAACATGTTTTGCATTCACATGTGAAATACTTTTAGATTATGGACCTGTCTATTGATTTTCTTTGTTTCTATTTTAAAAGATAGAAACAGTGAACTTCAAATCATGAGACATCAGCAAAAACAAGCAGCTTTAAATTTCACTGACTTATGAATATGGTACTGAATTTATCAACATCCTAGCTAGCAAAATGTGTTACATGATGTTTTTGAAACAAAATGTCTCATTTGAACTGCTTCTTTTATACAATGAATGCAGCATTGAGAGATACGTGCACAACATACTGACATAGGGCAGTTGGAGACATGTTTTCAAAGTGTTGGAAATATATATTCTGAAATAACATTTGTTGCATTCCTCTAGACTACATTAAACATGAAAAGTCAGAGACATAATTTTCACATATTAAAATGGTAATTGTGTCCATTGAATTTCAGTTAATTTGAATGATGCTAAGTTTCTTAAATACACTAATTAAATTATATTAAAGAGCCCGTAAGATGAAAATTCTAAGCTTCCTATCACTGTTTATAAGTCCTGTGCATTAGGTTTAAATCTATCCAAGGTTAAAAAAACATTGTCATTTTGTCAAAATATCATTTTAAAATTACCTCAATTCTCAGAGATCCCCAAACGGTTCGCCCGAAGCTGTTCAGAAGATTCAGTTTCCTTAAACCCCACCTTTCGGTAGCATACTGTGTTCTGATCGGTCAACTTACATAGTCAGGTTTGATTGGTTGTTCCGCACACACCTCCACGGTAAACTATGCGTTAGCATCTGTTTGGGGTGAATTATGTCTTATTCCTCTCATCGCAAAGCAAACAGTAAAATAAAAAACTTGAACAGTCTTGCTGCTTTTTCTTCTGTGTGGGTGTATTCAAACCGCGCGCTTCAGTTTGAATCTGAATAGCGCGTTCAGCGCGGGGGCGTGGTCAAATTAGATATAACGAAGGGAGACATGAAAAACAGACATCGCATTGTTTTCATATGGATTACTTGTTTTCGGCAGCACTTATTTAGTTTTAACCTGTTAACTGTCACTCACGTTTTTGAAGATAGACTTGAATGTGCATGATACAAACCTTAATTTTTATATTTCATGACTGAAAACATTTTGTAACATGATTTTGATGTACCATTTACATGGTAATGCAATGTCTGATTTTAAAATGGGTTTTAAAGGATGAATTTTGAGATTTTATGTTTTCAAGTGATATATAACTTTTTATGATTTCTAAAATGTGATATAGAAAAAGGCAACGAGGAAGTCTTTTTTTTAAACAAAGGTAAAAGCTCCTTTTGTAATGTAGATTTCTGAGGGTGCACTCTTGTCATAAATGTATCTATTACTTTTCCTACATAATTTTTAACAAAAAATATTGGTATAATATATATTTGGGAGTCTTAGACCTTTCCAACGATATATAGTTTGTCAAGATTAGATTAAATTTGATTGTAATATAGTATAGTCAACGTAGGCGTCCCGTAAACGGGACGGGGTGACATTTAACAGGTTAAAGTAGACATGTCAAGCTTTCTATAGATATCTCGCTCATGTCTCTTCGTTGAGTATTCACAGAGTTACACTTAATGACGTGTTTGTACATGACAATAAGCGCAGACAGACTGGAGACAGCACACATACTGATAAGACGCTCGGGAGAAAACAGACACATAACTTCATAATCGTACTTTGCGTTGTGATTCGGGAATGCTCGTTGTTCTAAATAAAGTTGGTAATGAACCCTCTTTTATGGCCAAACGCTTTGAAAATCCCGCTGTACTCACCGAGATTAGAAAATCAGTCATCAGTGAAAAATGGATTTGTTGTACTGCTCTGGTATTGTGGTAAAAATGAATTTTAGCCATTGGTTCTTCTGATCTTCATTCTTTGGCAGTGAAAATAAAACAAACTTGCCTTTACAATTAAAAACATCCTCGACATGATGCTATCACACCAAACAGAACGTCTGCATGGGGGGGTGGGGCAGGTCAGAGTTCCGTTTCTCCCAAGACGGTAGGCGGAGATTATTATGCAAAGTTTTCCTAGTGACGTACATAGAGATGGGCAAAAGATTTGAAATCTATAACGACTCGTTTCAGCGATTCAGAGTCGACTCCTTAATTTAGAAGCCAATAACTTTATAAATCGTGTACTTTTTGGTTTAATTACTTTGCACATTGTTTACACTGAAGGACAGCTACATCATACACTGTAATACAGGTAATTTTTTATTTCCCATCTGTGTGGCTCTTTAATAATAATAAACGTATTTAGCAAACACAGTTTTTATGTTCCACAATACTCTATGTGCTGTCTTTACGAGACCCAGCTCTGAAAACAGAGAAGGCACCTATACCTCTATAAAAAGCCCTTCACACCTCACACCCACCCCTCATCACAACCAGCTGTAAGGATTCCTGGAAACTTCCACCAGTTCCTATATGCATCCACATACGTAAGGTTTCTGGATGTTTCACGAGTTTACTTCAGTGTATTACCTTTCCAAGCACTCTGCCTCATTTATCTGGCAAACCTACAGTTTAGCAGAGATTTCCCATCCCGTATTTGTCCGTATACAGCTCTTTTCATTCAGTGCTAGTTAATTATAGACCAATCTAGAATCTCCCTTTTCTGTCAAGATATGCACTTATGTACAGGTTATACTCACGTGGAAAATTGTGCTTTCGGTGTCATAAATACACATAATTGCAGTATAAGTGCCCTTTAAAAAATACTTACAGTATAAATGCTTATAATTCTGCAGGTTATTACCCCCTTATTCCCCATACATTGCATATTGTTCCCGTACAGTATATATTATATTTCAAAACACCATTTATTTGCATATATATTTTTTTTTTATTATTACTGTTAAGCCCTTTTTCCATCGTAGGAACTTTCTTGGAATATTCCTGAGCCATGAACATCCTCTCTCAGGCTAGTCTTGGGAGGACTCTGAGCAGAACCTGGGCTTTCCACTCTCAATCATAATCAATTCTATTTCCAAATGGTCTATCCATTTCACCCACATCAATACACTCTCATATTGCCATCTAGCAACAGTTTGTTAAAAACCCCACACAGTCATCCTTTCATCCCAACATTCAAGTTTCAATTAAATTCAAGTTTATTTGTATAGCGATTTTTATGATACAAATCATTGCAAAGCAACTTTACAGAAAATTAAGTTTCTACAATATGTAGCTTATCAGTGGTGACTGTAATTTTATGTGCATACTGTATGACAGGAATTTTCAGAAAAATTAATTAAACACTTTGTTCTATGTTTTCACAGAACTCTGCCTTCTATTATCAGAGTAGAAACCTCAGCTTCACACTTCCTCTGAGCCAGACAGATGTACAAAGAGTCAGCTACAAGGATTTCAAACCTGTTTTTATATTTTCCGTAAGTGTTACCATTTTCTCGTTTTAGTGCTATTCTGGAGAAAATGAGGATTCTGGGGAAAGACTAAATATACAAAGCAAGTAAGTTAATACAAACATTTTTTTTTTTTTTTTTTTTTTTTTTTTTTTTGCGAAACTCGTGCTGTTGTTGTTAACAGGCATGGTTTATTTGTACTGGCTCAGGATTGCGAGTGTCCTGGGACAGGTGAGAGAGTGAGTGGAAGCTAGTGAAGCTACTCAGGGTGGATATCCTGAGGCACACAAAATGATACTGCTGCAGCATTTCTCCCTGTGGAGCGTATTGCAGGCAGATGTGTTCTTAGTATTTCAACAGTGCAGTTAAGTCACACTAAAAAGAAGGTCTCGGTTGTAATTCCACTATGCATTGTGGTAGAGATTTAGAAATTTGTTTTGTCATTGTTAATGTCGATTTTCATTTTTGTCATTATCTGTAAATGTCAAACTTTACAATAAACCTTTTTCTTGATATACTAAAACAATGTTTGTTGTATTCCTCTTGACTAATGTAACCCATGAAGAGTCATACGTATAAAGTAATTTTTACACATTAAAAAGGTAATCATGTCTATTGATTTTGTTTATTTGAGAATAATTTAGCAACAATCAAAATAACAAATTAAATTATATTACTAACAAGTGTGTTTAGGGGATAAGGTGTGTTGCGGAAAGTCGCTTGGCTGTGTCTCTTGATATGATCTACCATAAGTTATTTTGATATAGCAATTAAACTTACATAAAATTTATAATATGTGTCCCTGGACCACACAACCAGTCATACGGGTACATTTTATTTTTATTTTTTTTAAGTTTTACTTTATAAATATTTCGCAGAGATACAACAATAAAAAACGGCAAAAAAATAAATAAATAAATAAATATTGAGAAAATCCCCAGTTGTCCAAATGAAGTCATTAGCAACAAATATTAGGCTACTAATGATAAATATATTTTTGATAAATGTAGTGATCTTCACACAAACACCAATAAATATATTTACATTACTATTATTTTTATGGAACTTTTTTAATATCCTAATATTTTTTAACAACAGAATAATCAATTATTTTGATCCATTTAATGTATTGTTGGCAATTGCTAATGCTACAAATATAACCTACATGTGCTACTTATGAGTTTACTTATGTTTTGTGGCCCAGGGTCAAATGTGACACGGATATATTATAAAAGACCAACTTTGGCCTGCTTGCCCTATAGTAGCTAACAGGTATCTGCAGATATTTTTACCCGAGTTTGTCAGTCTGTATCACCCAACATGTTTTGCATTCACATGTGAAATACTTTTAGATTATGGACCTGTCTATTGATTTTCTTTGTTTCTATTTTAAAAGATAGAAACAGTGAACTTCAAATCATGAGACATCAGCAAAAACAAGCAGCTTTAAATTTCACTGACTTATGAATATGGTCCTGAATTTATCAACATCCTAGCTAGCAAAATGTGTTACATGATGTTTTTGAAACAAAATGTCTCATTTGAACTGCTTATTTTATACAATGAATGCAGCATTGAGAGATACGTGCACAACATACTGACATAGGGCAGTTGGAGACATGTTTTCAAAGTGTTGGAAATATATATTCTGAAATAACATTTGTTGCATTCCTCTAGACTACATTAAACATGAAAAGTCAGAGACATAATTTTCACATATTAAAATGGTAATTGTGTCCATTGAATTTCAGTTAATTTGAATGATGCTAAGTTTCTTAAATAGACTAATTAAATTATATTAAAGAGCCAGTAAGATGAAAATTCTAAGCTTCCTATCACCGTTTATAAGTCCTGTGCATTAGGTTTAAATCTATCCAAGGTTAAAAAACATTGTCATTTTGTCAAAATATCATTTTAAAATTACCTCAATTCTCAGAGATCCCCAAACGGTTCGCGCGAAGCTGTTCAAAAGATTCAGTTTCCTTAAACCCCACCTTTCGGTAGCATACTGTGTTCTGATCGGTCAACTAACATAGTCAGGTTTGATTGGTTGTTCCGCACACACCTCCACGGTAAACTATGCGTTAGCATCTGTTTGGGGTGAATTATGTCTTATTCCTCTCATCGCGAAGCAAACAGTAAAATAAAAAACTTGAACAGTCTCGCTGCTTTTTCTTCTGTGTGGGTGTATTCAAACCGCGTGCTTCAGTTTGAATCTGAATAGCGCGTTCAGCGTGGGGGCGTGGTCACATTAGATATAACGAAGGGAGACGTGAAAAACAGACATCGCGTTGTTTTCATATGGATTACTTGTTTTCGGCAGCACTTATTTAGTTTTAAAGTAGACATGTCAAGCTTTCTATAGATATCTCGCTCATGTCTCTTCGTTGAGTATTCACGGAGTTACACTTAATGACGTGTTTGTACATGACGATAAGCGCAGACAGACTGGAGACAGCACACATACTGATAAGACGCTCGGGAGAAAACAGACACATAACTTCATAATCATACTTTGCGTTGTGATTCGGAGATGCTCGTTGTTCTAAATAAAGTTGGTAATGAACCCTCTTTTATGGCCAAACGCTTTGAAAATCCCGCTGTACTCACCGAGATTAGAAAAGCAGTCATCAGTGAAAAATGGATTTGTTGTACTGCTCTGGTGTTGTGGTAAAAATCAATTTTAGCCATTGGTTCGTCTGATCTTCATTCTTTGGCAGTGAAAATAAAACAAACTTGCCTTTACAATTAAAAACACACTGTCTCCTCAACATGATGCTATCACACCAACCAGAGCGTCTGTATGGGCGGGTGGGGCAGTTCAGAGTTCCGTTTCTCCCAAGACGGTAGGCGGAGATTATTATGCAAAGTGTTCCTAGTGACGTACATAGAGATGGGCAAAAGATTTGAAATCTATAACGACTCGTTTCAGCGACTCAGAATCGACTCCTTAATTTAGAAGCCAATAACTTTATAAATTGTGTACTTGTTGGTTTAATTACTTTGCACATTGTTTACACTGATGGACAGCTACATCATACACTGTAATACAGGTAATTTTTTATTTCCCATCTGTGTGGCTCTTTAATAATAAACGTATTTAGCAAACACAGTTTTTATGTTCCACAATACTCTATGTGCTGTCTTTACGAGACCCAGCTCTGAAAACAGAGAAGGCACCTATACCTCTATAAAAAGCCCTTCACACCTCACACCCACCCCTCATCACAACCAGCTGTAATGATTCCTGGAAACTTCCACCAGTTCCTATATGCATCCACATACGTAAGGTTTCTGGATGTTTCACGAGTTTACTTCAGTGTATTACCTTTCCAAGCACTCTGCCTCATTTATCTGGCAAACCTACAGTTTAGCAGAGATTTCCCATCCCGTATTTGTCCGTATACAGCTCTTTTCATTCAGTGCTAGTTAATTATAGACCAATCTAGAATCTCCCTTTTCTGTCAAGATATGCACTTATGTACAGGTTATACTCACGTGGAAAATTGTGCTTTCGGTGTCATAAATACACATAATTGCAGTATAAGTGCCCTTTAAAAAATACTTACAGTATAAATGCTTATAATTCTGCAGGTTATTACCCCCTTATTCCCCATACATTGCATATTGTTCCCGTACAGTATATATTATATTTCAAAACACCATTTATTTGCATATATATTTTTTTTTATTATTACTGTTAAGCCCTTTTTCCATCGTAGGAACTTTCTTGGAATATTCCTGAGCCATGAACATCCTCTCTCAGGCTAGTCTTGGGAGGACTCTGAGCAGAACCTGGGCTTTCCACTCTCAATCATAATCAATTCTATTTCCAAATGGTCTATCCATTTCACCCACATCAATACACTCTCATATTGCCATCTAGCAACAGTTTGTTAAAAACCCCACACAGTCATCCTTTCATCCCAACATTCAAGTTTCAATTAAATTCAAGTTTATTTGTATAGCGATTTTTATGATACAAATCATTGCAAAGCAACTTTACAGAAAATTAAGTTTCTACAATATGTAGCTTATCAGTGGTGACTGTAATTTTATGTGCATACTGTATGACAGGAATTTTCAGAAAAATTAATTAAACACTTTGTTCTATGTTTTCACAGAACTCTGCCTTCTATTATCAGAGTAGAAACCTCAGCTTCACACTTCCTCTGAGCCAGACAGATGTACAAAGAGTCAGCTACAAGGATTTCAAACCTGTTTTTATATTTTCCGTAAGTGTTACCATTTTCTCGTTTTAGTGCTATTCTGGAGAAAATGAGGATTCTGGGGAAAGACTAAATATACAAAGCAAGTAAGTTAATACAAACATTTTTTTTTTTATTATTTTTTTTTTTTTTGCGAAACTCGTGCTGTTGTTGTTAACAGGCATGGTTTATTTGTACTGGCTCAGGATTGCGAGTGTCCTGGGACAGGTGAGAGAGTGAGTGGAAGCTAGTGAAGCTACTCAGGGTGGATATCAAACTCCAGAGAGAATCAAGAGGAGAGAAGAGCAGAGGAGAGCAGGGAGAGAATGGAGAGACTGTTTTCTCTTCTTGACAATGCTTAACAAATACATTATTTATTAGGCATTCTCTATTAGCCAAGATAAAACAGTGGAAAAATGGGTAAATTACAGTTTTTCAATATCTTTTTTTAAAATGTCACATTGTCAATGAAACGACCTATTTTCTGAAGTTTATTTTTGTAAAGCAAGTTAAAAATGAAATGTATAAGTTATATAATATTTTTTTCACAAATAATAAAAAAAACTGTTATTTACATTACTGAAAGTAAAATAGTTACAACTATTTGCAATAGCTTAGAATCAGTTTTAGCCCAGCCCTGCCTCCATGAATTCTGGGGTCTTCAGGAAGTAAATCTCCTGGTGTATGGCCAGCACTGGACAGTGGAATGAGACACATGTCAAACACTCCGTATGAAGTACCACTGGCAGACAGAAGAAAAACACCAGGGTCTGGATTGTTGCACCCCGTCACGGTTAGCATTCACTTCTCAGAAGATCCAGCAGCACTGTTAGGACCATTAAAAAAAAATGTTTAAACCTGTCCATCTCTGCCATATTCAGCTTTATCCTGAAGTACAGGGGTCTGTTCTGATTTAGGGAAAGAATGAAAAAAGAAAATGTTTACAGCTATGACAACATAATTAGTAGAGAAATATGGAAGTACCTAGTAAACTATTTGTAGTAACTACTAATACCATATTGGGGGGGGGGGGGAACTAAAACCTTAGCTACAGGGACAGTTTGCACAAAAATGTAAATTCCAAAACTGGAACAACTTAAGGGTGAGTAAATGATTACAAAACTTTGGTTTTTGGCTAAACTATCCTTTAAGTAAAGGTATTATCTTGCATACTCTAAGATATAGAGTATTGTTCTTAAAAAAGAATTTGTCAGGATGGGTTTACATTACTATTACTGCTGCACTAGTGTGTATTTTGCATTTTACTTCTGAATATGTTTATAAAGTATATGTGAACAAGGTTATTACATTTAAAGGTGCTTACTAAATATATTGTTGGTAATTTAATCCACAACAATGCATCATGTTGAAGACAATATTTCTGTAGTGCTACTGTCCTGTTAAGAAAATAAGAATAAGAATAAGAATAAGAATAAGAATAAAACTTAGTACTTAATATTTGTATGAGTATACTTAACAAATGTACTTCCTTACAGTCCACTTCTGATTATTTTGAAAATGAAAATATCAACATTTTGTCAAAATATAAAAAAAAAAATTACTAACTATATTATGAAGGCTACATCTGAAGGACTCGGACTGGTCAAACAGAGCACTGTTCAGCTGTGACAGCTGCCACTGAACATTGAGCTACACAATGCTCTATACCAGTGATTCTCAAACCTGTCCTGGATTACCCCTGCCCTGTACATTTCGTATGTCACCCTCAATTATCACACATGATTAAACTCATCAGCTCATTAGTGGAGACTGCAAGACCTGAAGTGGGTGTGTCAGATATAGAGAGACATACAAAACGTACAGTGCTGGGGGTAGTTCATGGATAGGTTTAAGAACCCCTGCTCTTTTTTTTATTCACAGTTTTATTTTTATGCTTAAAGGGTTACTCCACCCAAAAAATTACATTTTGTCAGATGGCATACACTCTTCTGTATCAGCTGCGGTGAATGGATACTTTTTTACGTCTATTTATGCTTTGGTTTGAAAGCAAACAATGCACCTGCGCAGTGCATAGCATGTGCCATCTGCGTACAGCTCAGATTTGCCAAAATGGCGCTACGCTAATTTTGAGAGACACAGTGGAGAGGAATTGTTGAATAAAGCCGTTATTTTTGTTTTTCTTCATGCACAAAAAGTACTCTCGTCGCTTCATAGCATCACAGTTGAATTACTGATGGCAGATGGACTATTCTGACGATGCTTTTCATACTTTCCTGGACCTGGACACTGTTATTTATTTGGCAGTCTATGGGACAGTCTCAAGCCTAACGGTTTTCATCCAATCTTAAATTGTGTTCCAAAGATGAACAAAGCTTTTACAGGTTTGGAACGACGTGTTAAATTTTTTTGGTGGAGTATTCCTTTAACTGCCTAAAAAATTCAGGTTGCAAACCTGTCTACATGATCACCATGGTCAAGACAATAAACTATATAATATTGCACTCTTGTAAGATATGATTCAGCATTTGAACTGCTATGTGTGTGTGTGTGTGCGTGTGTATTTTGTAGTTTTTCATATGCATCATTACATTAGTCAAGTAAGCTTCAAGCCAATTCCTGCATTTAAAGTTGTAATCCGATAAAGGAAACCAGCAAACCAATGTAATTTACCTGATGTTGGTCTTGGCTAAGCCGGAGGGCATTTTGTGCACTTCGGAGGACCTGCCTTCGAAGTTTGTACACTCAACTTTAGGACGCAGCTTTTGTCTTTAATATAATCTTTTATTCCTTCCCTGAAAAGGCAGGGTTTGCATGTTGGCACCTTTCAGATCCAGTATTCTGACTGGCTGATGCTGTCAGAAGTGGACATGGTACGGCCTCTCTGGCTCGAGGTTAGTGTGCATAGCTTTAAGTCCACATTTGTCAAAAGGTCTTTACATTTTTCCTATGCATAATTCACTTCCAAGCCAACTGCAGATGACCTACACATTGTGCTGAAAATATGAAGACCAAACACCAATGTGTAATGCTGAATCTATATTGTTACATACATTAATTGCCTACAGTTCTTGCAAACGTATTCATACCCCTTCAGTTCATGTTGTATTTTGTTGCTGCCTTATGTTAAACTGCTTGAATTTTTTTTTTTTTGAATGAATTAAATGGATATGACTTGGGATGGCACACACATCTTACTGAAATGTGATGATAATGCATATCAGAGCAAAAACCAAGCACTGAGGTAAAAAAAAAAAAAAAACTGGCTGTAGAGCGTGCGTTTATGGGGCCAAGTCGGGTGTCTTGGATAAAGAGGATAAAACAAAGTTTACACGTGTCCACAGATAATTGACAATAGGACACTCCCAAAACATATGAAGAAAAGTACCTGATGATGCAGTATTACAGATATGGAAGTTGTATTTTGGTAGTAGTTTAATTTTTTATCTTTTGTATGGAGTTACATATGTTATATATGTATAAGACGATGACCACACCCTTTCCCAGACAACGGATAAATTATGGTCAGATAGTTCCTGATTTTTGGTAAATAATTTTATTATATATTAAAGGGGTCATATGATGCAGTTTAATTTTTTTCTTTCTCTTTGGAGTGTTACAAGCTCTCGGTGGATGAAGAAGATCTGGTAAGTTGCAAAGACTAAAGTCTCAAAGCCAAAGAGATATTCTTTATCAAAGTTAAGACTCTGCCACGCCCCCTAAAATGACTCATTCAAACAGGCTCCCACATATCTAAGTCACTACGTGGAAATATTTGTGTAATGCCGCCCAAATGTTCACGCAAAGAAAAAAGGCTTGGTTTCAGTGACTGCAGTTAGTGTTTCAGGGAGATGCTGTGTGTATCTAGGCAAAAACAAAAGCACATTATTTGGCCTTCTGAAAGTAGATGCAGTTAGGATCATTTCGTGAACCTTGTTCAGACAGGAACCACTTTGGCAAGTTTACTTGAGTTTATTGAACACAATTTATCTTTGGCGGCATGGTTCCTTATCGGGGTTCTTGCTACCAGAATAATTGAGCATACAAGAGCTTTAACATTAACCCCGTGGAACCATCATCTTAGAAATACATGACATTTAAGACTCTTTAAAGTAAACAGTGATAATCATGTAGATGTGGCAGTAGGGCGTCTATCCAGGCCATTTTCATCCCAAGGCATCATAAACTGACACTTTTGACATTTTGTCAACATCCTACGCACATGGCACCCTCTAGCGTCAATATTAGATGCAGAAAAAATTGGGCCAGAAGGCCCCTAGCGGTCTAACCCTAACCCTAACCCTAATCCATAATCTGCATCTAATATTGACACTAGAGGGTGCCATGTGCATAGGATGTTGACGAAATGTCAAAAGTGTCAGTATATGACACCTTGGGATGAGAACGCGTTAGTCTATCCTATGCCCATGCTTATAATGGGGAGGGAGGGAGGGTTGCAAGCCGTTGAGCATACTTACAGAGCAGTGGTGCCACATATATATGTCCCGTGTCTAACAGGAAAGTGGTAGTGATTGGGGCGATTTGACAGCTGGCAGCATCAGCTGGTCACAGCCTATGCCTGCCTGGCCTGACTGAACTAATGCTGCGCTCAATTTCAGACAGGAACCACTTTGGCAAGTTTACTTGAGTTTATTGAACACAATTTATCTTTAGCTGTATGGTTCCTTATGGGGTTTCTTGCACCCAGAATAATTGAACTTATAAGAGCTTTAGCATTAACCCCCAAAACATAATGAGAGGTATTACTGCCTGAAGAAGAATCCCTCAAACCAACCTTGTCCCATTCCTGCAAAAGAGAAAAGACAAGTTTTATTGAGATATTCTTAAACCTCTGAGGTCTAAGGGTATCTTTGGGTCCTGGAGAAGTTTTGTCATGCCCTGACATTTGTGTCATAGCGGGCATTTGCTGACAAAGTGTCCAACCTTCCCACAGTAGCAGCATAAGCTCCGGATGGGTCTCTCTTGTTTCTTCTGAGGAGTGAGATGCAGGCTTCCCACCTGCACTGGTTCAGGATCAGCAGGGGAAGGCAGAGGCAAGGCAGAGATGAAGTCGCTGGTCATTTCTCCCACCCTCCAAGAGGTGCGAGTATTCGATCATTGGCAACAAAGGTGGCTTTCCACATGGAGGGCCAAGTTGACAAGATCATCAAAGCCTTGCCGAACCTCATGAGTAGTGATCTTGTCTTGGATCTCCTCATCCAGTCCAACACGGAATACAGCTCTACATGACCCCTCATTCCAGACACAGGCCACTGCTAAATTATTGAACTCGGTGGCAAAACTCAGTCACTGAGCGGTCTCCTTGACGGAGCCGTGCCAACTGGGCTGGCATCTCATCACCCTGAGGAGAACAATTAAATAACTTGATAATCTCCTGCCAAATGTCATAAAAAGAAGCACAAAAGGTTGTGTGGGCTTCCCACACTGATGTTAGGAGGGTTAAAACATTAGCCACATTTAGGAACTCAATCTCCCAGGACATGGACTCACGCAGGAGCCAGAGGGAAAAAACTAAAACTAAAAGATGAAAGCAAAACTTACAAGGTCTCTGCACATCCAGAAACTTGAGACAAGATGTGGTCAGAGCTAAGATAGCACAGAGCACAACACAACGATCTGACACAAGACAGCACACTCAAGGAAATGAAATAGGGAAGGAGTGATGAACATAATGCTGAGCAAGTGATGGTGTGGACCAATAATAAGATAATAAATGGAGCAAGAGGGCAGGGAAGGACACCACGATGACACAGAAACACATGGTAAGATTAATCACAACACACACACACACACACACACACACAACCGAAATAAGGGAAGAACAGACAGATTAGGCCAGGAGCGTGACACTGCCAGGATCTGTGCTCGGATGTTTTGAGCCACTGGAGGTGGCTCTGAGGCAACATAATTTGGTGGGACAGGCAGTGATGTTGCTATGAAAAGAGAATGTTGTGATTTTAAATGAAGTATTGGGAGTTGTGTTGTGTTGAGTTGTGAGAGAGAGGAGCAGGGGCCGCAATTGTCAGGGGAGGCAGCCACATGCTTAATATCAGTCTCTGGGGTTTGAGGATGGAAACTGAGAGAAGTGTAAGAAAGAAATGGAGGAAAAGAAAGAGATGCCTTGGTCTGTGTTGTGAGTGGAGGCAGCCTCATGCCAGTGTCTGCAAAGGGAGCTGGAGGCCACTGAAAAGGATAAAAGGGTTATTAGTAGCAGGAGGGAAAAGACAGAGATGTGTGGGCCTGTGTTTCAAGTGGAGACAGCCTCGTGCTTGCTTTACCTGTTATAACTGTAGGCCACAGGAAGGGAGTCCTGAAGAAAAAACTAGCCCAGTGCACGTCAGCTAGAGACTTGGAGAGAGGTGCTTTAGACGGCTGCATATATGAAAATAAAACACCTAACCCTAAAAAAATTCTAACAAAAGGTTTCTCCGCTGTTTTTTGTAGTATTAGGTGTCCTTAATAACATACTAAAAGTTTACCAAAGTTTGACCACTAGAAAGGTGTAATTTTCAAGATGGCGTCCAAGATGGGCAGGGAGCTCTTAAAATATCCTAACTCCTTCATTATTTGACTTAGTCAAGTAATGTTGGTGTCTAACCCCATGTTTTCTGAGTCTGTGAACCCATTGGACTTGTCTAAATTGCACTGACATGATTACATACTTATGAAATACATGATTTTGTGAGAATACTGTAAGGTTTTATCATTGTTTGGGGTGAACCAGAGATGTAAAAAAATCTAGCCTATGTCATGTAACTTGTTTTGCTAAAACACAGACTTTACATTTGATGTTAAAGTTATTGCACCCAAAAGTAACTTACATTGGAGTTGTATAACTTTGATCATAACTTTGATCATAAACAACCCTGAAGTAGCCCGAACAGAGGCCTGTGTGTGAAACCTCTAAAATTGTCACTCTTTTCAATTTTAATTAGGTAATTAATATGTAATGCATCCTTTATAGATGTTTTAGAGTATAAAGGTGGCATTATACTAAACCCAACAAACCTAAATTCACCATTTTCAGCAATTCAGAAGATGGTAGAATAGAATATTGATATTTGATATTGCGTGACTCATTGTAATGTTGTTGGCAGCACAGTGTATACCATTTTGCTCAAACAAAATTCATCCTTGACTACTTAAAAGAAAAGTTCTTTATTTTTTGTAATTTAATTTAAAAAAGCGAACTTTTGATTTTTTGTTTTAATTCTGTTTGGGTTTGGGCTGAAGCTGGAGTCGGTGCATCAAGGTTCACCACACTCAGACATCTTCAAGAAAAGGGCTACAGCAGTCACATTCCTAAAACCAAGCCAGTCCTGAGCCAGAAAAAAAAAACATCAGAAGCATTTCACCTGTGATAAGGAGAAAAATAACTGGACTGTTGCTCAATGGTTCACAGTCCTCTTTTCAGATGAAAGTTAATTTTGCATTTCATTTGGAATTCAAGGTCTGGAGGAAGACTGGAGAGGGACAGAATCCAAAGTCCAGTGTGAAGTTTCTGAAGTCAGTACTGATTTGAGTGCCGTGACGTCTGCTGGTGTTGGTTCATTATGTTTTATCAAGTCCAAAGTCAATGCAGCCATCTACCAGGAGATTTTGTAGCACGTTATGCTTCCATCTGCTGACAGGCTTAATAGGGGATGCTGATTTAATTTTGCAGCAGGAATTTAGCACCTATGTCAGGGATCTAGGAGGGAGGACCCAATTTCATTGGGAGGTAATAAGGTTTTATTGACAAAACAGACTGATACAAGAGGGTAGTGAAGTGAACAATAGATATTACAACAGGATAACAATTAACAGTAACAGCTAGGGGAGGCCACTGGGAAAGCTTCAGGAAACAACTGGCAGAATACTTGCCAAAAGAGGGGGCAGGAAGACCAGTCTGATGGAGAAGACCACACAAGGCACCGTAGAGCAGATCTCAGACACTTGTTAACCACTGACTCTGAAACAGACCAAGTGCCAGGTAGGTAGAACCAGGGCAGGACACACGGGGACAGGTCATGAACTCGAACACAAAACTAGATAGGACAAAGCTCCGCAAAAACACAAATTAAACTCAAGACAAGGAAAGATATAAGCCAATGAACTAATAAAAGGTTAAGCAAGAAGATAAGAAATTACAAGTTTAACCAACAAGAATCAAGACTAGAAAAGCCAAATAAATATTACAAATAAAAGCCAAAGGCAAGAACAAACACATTACTAAAATAAGGAGCAAGACAAAAACATAGAACTACAAGGACTAGACAAGGGCACAAGATCAACCAGACAAGGAGACACGGGCGCTTATTCAGCCACATACAGAGACAGAGAGGGTGTGAATGACCATGAACCAACAAACAAAAAAGGGTAAGGGGCACTATAAATAAGGAGGAAAATACATGAGGGACAGTTGAGCCCAATAAGACTGACCAGGCTGACGAGGGGGGTGTGGTAAACAGGAAACAAGGAGGAGGGGCTAAAGGAGCACATGGCCGAGAAAACAATTAACAAAGCCATGTGCTGATACTAGACACAAGAAACAAAACATAAAACAAAGTGCAAAACCCTCACAACCTACCCACAGTGCCAAAACCACTTCCAAGTGATTTGCTGACCATGATATTATTGTGCTTGATTGGCCAGCCAACTCACCTGACCTGAATCTCACAGAGAATCTATGGGGTATTGTGAAGAGGAAGATAAGTAACATCTGAAAAACAATACAGAGGAGCTGAAGGCCCCATTAAAGCAACCTGCAGTACCACAGACAGTAATTGCAAAAGGAGCCCCAACCAAGTATTGATAGCATAATTAAACCTACTTTGGAGATCTTGAACATTTCTGTTTTGTAAATCTTTTTTTGATTGATCTTTGAGAAAATATTCAATTTTTTTTAAATACTGAAGCTGTATGTCGTAACCATCAGAACTCAAACAAAAACTCTTTACATATTTCAGTTTGTGCATGTGCAATAAATGTAGAATATAAAGGTTTGCTTTTTTAAATTAAATTACAAAAAATAAATAACTTTTCCATGATATTCTTTTTTTTTTTTTTTTTACATGTACCTGCATGTACTTAAGGGAAATTGTATTTTCCCATATTTTCCCCATAAATATGCTTGTAACCAATTGCTTTAATATATAATTGGACTTGTAATCACTTATCTATCATGCAAATATGCTAGTTATAATATTACATGGCAAAAACATGTTACTAGGTGCACTTGTTTAATAATAATGGTTTATTTTATGATAAACCTTGGTTGTTAGTTTGTGTCTATAATTATCAATTGTTTACGGTACAGAGTTGAACATATTTTCTTGAAAATCAATCTTTTTCATCCATTTATCTGAGTGAAATATGAATGTGACGAGTGGGGCGGGGCAGAGAGCCGTGGGAACGGAGCGAGGCCGGTGGAGTGATTGGAAATCGGCGATACCTGTGAGACTCATCATTCTTGAGTCCCACTGAAGAGATTGGAAGGATGCAAATGAGGAGCGATGGCAGTGAAGGACGAGAGAGGTCCAGGCCTGAGCAGGTGTTTTGTGTTTGGTTTTTATTTGTGCTGTTTGAGATTACTTTGACATTAAAGTCTTGATTTGGTTGTCAAAATTTTTTTATTTGTTCCGGTTCCCAGACTCACTGTCACTCGGCCCTCCAGCAGCTGGGTAAAGTCCTCCGCGTTTCCTGGCGGTGGCACAGTACGGCCCTCGGTGGTGCTAGTGGAGGCAGCCTTTTGCTAGTGAATGCTACATATGATGCTGCGGAGGTTGAGCCGATGTGGGAAGCGAGTGAGGCTTTCCTGCGGTGAGATCTGGGGGTTTGGCTCAGGCTCGCCGAAGGCCTGCCGCTGTGACACAGTGCTTAAGAAGAGCTGGGTCTTGTTCGGGGTGATGGTGGATTCAAACGAGGCAGGTTCAGGGCCTTGCAAGCCTTGCTCAAAATATCGGCTGCCCTGCTGGAGTGGATTTAGAAGTGAGGTTGACTGATTTCAGGGTGAATAATAACTTAGATTGTACAGATCTTTGTTTACCCTTCGAGAGGACAGTGCATTGGAATTAATCAGCGTTTGCCTCAAGCTTAAATATGGTCCACTTTCCGAACAAAGAAATTGTTGGCACAGCCAAAAGATAAGAGGATCCTGGGGAAGAAGTTGGAAGTGACACCGGCGAAGGTGAGGTTAAGCAGCAGATCACACTACCAATGGTGTTTAAATCTGATTTCTTAGCTCATATCAAATCAAACCAAGCAATTTTTATTATTATTATTCTTTGTTCTCAAAATGTTAATGTTAAGAACAACAGCATTGCGTCACTACATGTATTTAGCATGTCCTAGCATTAACTGTGGACTACTGTTGATTATGGTAGAATTACCATTTGTTACTGATGATTGTCGCATTGACCTTTCTGGATTACAATCTGCCATCAAAATGATATGTTATTTATTCCAGCTGCTGTAAGAAAAGGCTTTAAATGATCTGCCACCTGCAACATCCACACATGCGATATAATCATTCCTTTATGTTTACAGACATAATGTAATGACGCAAAGATGAATGGAGGCATGCTTGTATTTGCCACAAAAACCTACCAGTATCACTTAAAATAGAAAACATTATTACAAGCTTACCGTTGTGAATCATGCCAAGGTAAGGAGATCGTTTTGAACACTGGCTGGTTATGTATTAATTTGGGTCATTTTAATTTAGTTACATAAAAATGTAGATTGGTGTAATTTGATCTTGAAAAGTTACACTGATTACCCATTGGTTAACTGTTTGTTGCACATACTACTTTTTAAGACAAAATCTTAACATACTTTTCTATGTTCATTCAATTGGCCATTGGTACATATTCGACTTTGGTGAGGGTGCTTTGAACAGGCTTCTCAGTGGGTTTGTGATTCTATCCTTCAATCAGGAACGGCAGAGTGAGATCACTTTTCTGTGCATGTATGCCGCTGAGCTGTCACTCATCTGCTGTTACCAGCGTTGCCAGCATTGTGCTAAATTTTGACTTCCTGTCAGTTTATTATCCACACCTCGTTGAGGCTACTACCTGACTGAAGCATGTAGCATTAACTGAAGATGCCTCATCAGTTTTTATAATAAGTGAAATATGAATCACCAAGGAAAATGATTGATCCACACAGTAAAATCATAATCTATTAAATTGTAAAAAGTGAATTCTTGCAGTAGTATTATAAGAAACTCCATTAGAAAGTAATTAAGAGTTAATTAAAGTGTTTTAACTTGTATCCTATCAAATCCTATTTGTGTATGAAAAAAGTAACACTCCAGTGCAAGATATGTTGTTTCCCTGTACATTGTGAATACACTGTGATTCCTGTGTAAATATAGCAAAAGATGAAATGTAAATGTAAACACAAACTATGTTGGATAAAACCCATGACTACATGGGGAAGCAAATGAATAAATCAAAGAAAAAAAAAAAAAAAAAAAACTTCACATTTAAAAATCTTATATGAACCAATCAAAGTGTTTCCACTCTGGTGGAGAAAGTGTAATTTTATAGTGAGAGTTAAAAAGGACTGTTATAGAAAATGTACACACACACACACACACACACTTATTTTTGTGAAAAGTGGGGACATCCCATAGGCATAATGGTTTTTATAATGAAAAAACAGTTATATTCTACCGCCCTACACCAACCCAGATAAGGCAAAGTATGTAGCACTTAAGCCATCTACTGGCGAATGACAGAAATTAAGATCTCATATCATGACACAGTGAATGATTGATTGCTTGATTGCTTGATTGATTCACTCGTTTGTTTGTTCATTTGTTTGTTTATTCATTTATTTACTCATGAAAAATCTTTTTGTTTACTGAAAATATTTTTACTGAAGTGCACATTCAAAATAATACACTTATAATATAATATATATATATATATATATATATATATATATATATATATATATATATATATATATATATATATAATGGTGAAAATATCAGTTTAGAGGTTAAAATAATAAAATCCCTATAGAATTACATTATTTCAAGAAAATAATTTTCACACCTTTTATTATAGTCTCTCCGAAAGTATAGTGGTACAAGTATAAGTGGTACAAGTGGTATTTGCTTTCACACTAATGAACATGATTCTGTTAATTGCTTTCACTTTTCTACCGTCTCTATACTCTGAATTATCTGAAAACTTCCTACTTTCAAGATGCAACTCCTAACATGCAATTTGGCTGATAAGTCCTGACAGCTATTGGAAAACTCACATTGAAATTCAGATATCAATTTCATACCATTTGAATTTCCCTTTTAACAGGTGGTTAGTCTGGCTTCAGCATGTGTCTGATTTTTCAAAAGAGTATCAGTGACATACAGTATAACCAAAGAGAACCACCACAGCTTGGAGAACCTTTTTTTTCTCTCTCTCTCTCTCTCTAAGGCCTCTCTGAGCATTAGTCCGCCCTTGTAAAGTCAAAAAGCAAATAATACATAATTGAGATGCATTTAAATGAATTCCAGTGTACTGTATTAATATAAAGGATTTGTCTGTATTGATTTGAACTATGCATTAATTTTGCTTAGAGTTTTGTTCATCACCCCTTTCTCGTTGATAGCAACCTGGAGGAGACAGTTTGAAGCCAATTTCTGTAAAAGAAAATGAATCAATAAACAAACAGTTGCTTAAATAAATGTGCTTTGCATTTATGCATGCAGCTTTTTCCCCCTAAGTCATTCAATCGAAGTAATGTTATTGCTGTTTTTCTAAGCCATATTTAGAACAGATTCAGTTTTCTGTAACAAACTATAAAACCAACTAAAGGAACTAGTGTAGTCTGATTCTGAAACAATTCTGTGACATTGATATACTAGTGTTTTTTATAATCTAAATCGTCACTTAATATCTTTTCCTTCTTTTTCCCACCAACTTGTTTTTCTCAGTGTATTTGTTGTTCAGTTCTGTTCCAGACAGTAAATACATTACTTTTAACATGTGCTGAAAGTGTTTGAATCAACCATACATTTCCACAAATAAGATTTATAGCAATGTCATGATTAACAGTGTTCCAGCAACATAACACATACTGCTTTCATTTAATTCCTTGAGGTTCTGTAGAAGTTAAGATGAATAGCAAGGAAATTAGCATGCTTTAATAGCAACTGCTACAAATGTTTACAATTCATTCAAATGCTCTGGAAGCAAAGATTGCCTAAAGTGTCTGAGAGGGAAAAAAAGTAAACCTGACTAATGGCACCTTCAATTCTTTCTACTTTTGCTTTCTGGCTCATTTTGGCCCATTTTAGCTGAATTTGAGCAGAAGTTTGGTTTATTCAGTATAAGAATTATGTGTGAAACCATGAGCCTGTCCTTTTCTCTGACATAACTCCAAACTCCTTTATTAGATGCCTTGAGTTAGCAAATGGGTGTGGGAGCAGTTTCAAAGATTAAATATGCAAATTCTAATGCCAGTAATGACTTTGGTATGGACCAGATTGAGTAGGTGGAACTAGACTCCAGACAGCTGCGACCGTTCTTCCTCTAACTCCAAATGAAATTTTATACAGTATGTGTAGCTTTTGTCAATTTGTAGTGCTTCAGAAGGACTTTACCAATAACAAAAGACATTTCATCTGCATGTACTTCAGAAAACAAAATGGAGTACAGGTCTGTTAAATGAGCTTGAATAATACTTGAGATTCATTCAAATCACTTGAAACTTTCATTTAGATTTCAACTTTAAAAAAATGAAAAGGAAAAGGTTCTATTTCCTTTTCTTGACTTTAATATTGTAAGAGGAGCTGTGGAACATAGGGGAAATCTTAAGTCTATTGTAAATGGTTTTAAGATAATAATGCAGACCAACATGAAGATATGAAACTTTACTTTAACTTATTTGACAGAGCTCATGCTTTTAGGAGCACGTGCTTTACAGCTTACCCATCTTATGCACACTTCATTTTGTTCTCACACACTCACTCTATGCGTGTCAGCACATCCATTCCCCATCCTTATCAGTAATGTCAGTTACATGACCAAGAAGTAGAACTAAATGACCCAATTTACATAAACAAAATTATATTACAAAAAGTAATCTCACAGTATTATAGGTATTATCGATAGTCCAGAATTTTGAGATCTTATTTTGAGACACTATTTTTTGTGTGCGATAGGTTAACTGTACATGTTCATGTGTTTCATTAAAAAACGTACACAGCGTACACTCACAGACGTACACAAACACATACTTGTACAAAAAAGTTTGCAGTAGCTTTTGGTGCTGTCTTTATTTAGAGCTCTTGTACACTCAACCTCATGGAGAGACGCTAAGCACATGAAAACATCTCACCTCTACATTTAAAGTGCATATCTGATTAAGGGGTATTCTTTTATCAGTAACATAAACACACACACAATGCACAAATAAATTACATTTGAAAAGAAGTTTACATTAAAAGGCAGTGCCATTTTCATACAGTTATAATGTAGCACAAATTAAGTAAACCGGTGGTATACAAAAAGAACAATATAAACATTACAAAAAGAGCTAATAAATATGTCTCTGTTATGCATTAACATGTTGCTGCATCTGATACTATATATAATACTACAGGGGGACATACAGTAATGAGTGGTATTGTTCCTTATTGTTTACATGCGTAAGCTGAGGCAACAGAAATCAGAAGCTGAAACCCTCCTTTAAGTATACCCTCATCTCCCCAACAAACTAGTGTTTATTATAGGTGCCACCACAAAAGACAAAATACAAGTATTATATATCTACAAATCAAAAATTTCAAGTAATCCATAAAATTGGTGAGACCACATAAGCATTTTAACGTTTGTGTATTTTATACAGACTTAAAATAAAAATTACAGAAATTATTTTCTAGTTTCTAAACCGTTATACTGATGTAAAAGACAGTAGTGTACCACATAACATTTCTTGGATTTTTCAGACCAGCTCCAGCTTATTCCTGTGAGATTCTGGCCCACTCCTGCAAAATTGATGTAATATTTTGACCTGCTCCCACCTGCAAAAGCCTGCAGGTAGAGGTCGGATTTTTTTCAGTCCCGCTCCTGCCCACTTTGCCTTAGCTGGATGAAATTATTCTCTGAACGTACAGACCATTGCGCTTTTTTGCATTCAGCCTGTTTATAAGTTTTATTTATTGTTAGAAGTAAAGTTAAATTGAGTATTAGGAGTGGAGATAAGAAAAGAGTATGGGCATAAGGGTGAGTCAAACTCTGGTTGTCTGCATATTGATCCTTCCTTTCCTCTCCACATCACAATGTAACTGAAATGTCCTAAACTTGATTTCTATGGTTCCAGGAGGCTACTGGAGTGCAAACACAGTAGCTAGGCTATGTGGTAAATGCCGAAAAGTATTCGGGGACTTAAGACACATTTAAAAATGTATGAAAGTCATGGCATTATGTAACAACATAGATATATAGCAACTATAAATTCCAAGCAAATATTTCACAATATAAGTTAGGTTTTAAATAAAAAGCAACAGACAGGTTTACAGTGTAGTATTCAATATGAAGATGACTGGAAAACATTGGAACAATGTATAACACTTGCACTACACACTTCTCTAAGACACTTGTGTGAATGTTAATTGTGTACAAAGGAGAACACAACGCGGTTTAGGTTCAATAACATTTCTCCATTATACCTTAATGATTTCCATAATCAAAGACACTTTGCAGCTACTTGTTTCATGTTTAAGTGTAGGAAAACACTGCTATACATATTGCTGGCTGCTTTTTGTCGGTAGAATGAGAAACTATAAGACACCAAATTGTTTGCTTGAGCCTTCAGTAAGGGCTCCGCTCTCCTCCATCGACAGAGTCTCAGAACATCTTCACTCGAAAGCACTTTAGCAAAAGAACACCTTATCTAATCTACAATTCATCAGAAGACATATTGTCTACTCACTCAAATCTACAGTATACTCTCTCCAGCAATAGCTGAAGCCACAAGCAGAGAATAGATGTGGCGATGGGAGAATTTTGTTAGGTGAGTGTATGTCAGAGGATTTGGGGATTAGGGTGAGGGTTTGCAGTTAATCTAGCTATTGCGTCAGGTTCCCCTCCACCGTATTAAGGATCTGTATCATTAAAACACTTTTAACATCAACAGTGTCTAATGCAATGTGGGTGCCATCTCGACAGCCTCATTAAATGTCTTCTCCAAGCATGTTGAAGTGGCAAAGGATTGTACAAGATGAATTAAAAAGGATGAACTGAGATGCAGGGATAAACAGAAATTATGGCTTGAAATAAATGTCTATAAAACCTGCACTACATCTAAATTAACTCATAAATCGAATATAATTTCATATATTGCATAATTATGAACAAAACAGCATCATGTATTTATGCATTGCTTAATACAAAGAGCCAAATCACCCATCACACAGATTTCATTTAAAAACATAAGAGACGCAGTGCAAAGGAATAAACCTCCACAAATTTGCGACGTATGTTCCAAGTTTAAACAGTTTTAACTTTGCATGGCTACATCTCTTGTGTGAGACGCGAGTGCAGTAGTCATATTTGTCCATCTAAGAATGTGTTAATTATGCATCTGTGTGAATGGCTTGGTATCACTTTTCACCTTATCAAGATATTTTCCGCATTGAGCTTCTACATTTCTCTAACATTTTGAATGCATAACACAGCAGCGGCGCATCTCGTGGGCTAGACTAACCCAACATTACAGGTGCCATAGAATGCAAAATGTACTTTTATAAGATGTTTAAACACAGTTGTGTGGCTGCAGTATGTGAAAATAACCAGCCTTTAATGGTAAGAATCCACTCCCTCACTCACTCTGGGAAAGTCCCGCCCATTTGTGATGCTCTCTGCCCTACTGGCATACACACAGCCCTGAGTGAGAAGCTGCGGTCCGCCATTACTGTTCTCTTGCTGTAGCTGCTGGAGGTACGATGTCAGTGCCAAAGAGCCATTAAAAGTGATGTGTGTTGGGATGCACCAACGAACATAGGAGTCTCCATAGACCACCGAGGACAAGAAAATGTCCTGGAAAAAAAAACCTAAAAATTCTATACTTGGTGCTAATAATTTTAAATGATAAAATAAATGAGGGTCAGTTCAGCGCTGGAGTTGTGCAAAGATTGCTTCTGAAAGAGGGATCTATACCAATGCTTTCTGCACAAACATCCAGACTTGAGACAAAAAAAAGCACACATCATATTTTGTAAGAATGAGCTCTTGAAGCTTCACACTCTCTTAAGAAGTAAGGCAGGAGTGGAGCTGAAGATCTTTGCCCCAACCCGACGGGACCCGATCGGTTCGGTCAGGTTTGGGCTTAATTTATATCATCTTACGCGGGGCTCAGTCTTGTGCTCCGGTTTACAAGGTAAACGAGCAGTCATGTGATGTGTTTCGATTAACGCGAGAAAGATGCGAAAAGGGATGCTGAGTAGGTGTAACGGAGGCTTGCCTCTGGCAATTACGTTTTGGTTGCACCAGCAACTAAAGCAAAGTCTGAGGTGTGGAAAAGTTTTGACCAAGTTTATAATGAGAATAATGAGTGAATAATGATGCACCTTTGGTGAGCGCAGGAATGTGCTGATGCCATCTACAGTGGATTTAATCATTCTCCTCCACAGAAACATGTAAGCTTATCCTAATCTCTGTGAGTAAAGGTTTTTCAAATGATAAATAAATATTCATTGAGTCTTTAATGCATAATATGGACAGAGTATTTACGCTAAAAAAGTGCCAATTAAAAAAAAATTATCTGTGGGATATTTTGAGATACAACTTCACATACACACTCTGGGGACATGAGAGAACAATCTAAAATAGTGTATCAATATATTCTATGGCACCTAATTTATTCTCAATCTCCTCATCACAGGCAGGCACAACACTCAATTCAGCATGTTTTTGTGATTGTGTGTGCTGTCTGCGTCACATTGTGCACTATATCTAACATTTTTTATATTGTTATTGAAGAGATTTACTGTCAATAAATATCAATACCATTTTATCGCCCAGGCCTAGTCTGTGCTAACCATTTTCTGTGATGTTTGCTAAGGCAATCAGACCTGCAATCTTGTTGTGAGTAGATGTGGAATGAAAGTTGCGTGCTGCTGCCGCAAAGCTTGGCCATATTATTTTTCACAAGATTTAACTACAAGAGTACATGAAGTGGGAAGATGTTTCCCATTTCTAAACCGTGTGGAAGTAAAGACTGTGAGAAAAGCAGAATAAGAAAAAAAAAAAAAAAAACCTTTCAAATGAAATCTATTTATAACTATAATTCCTTATTTTTAGAACAAAAACTGAGAAGAAATTGAGGACTGTAGCACTGAATTATATAATCAGGTATTGACTGGATGTAATAAGAGGCCAGGCTAGAAAGAGCTGCACACATAACCTGGCCTCTATAGGTGTACTAGCTACTAACGATAGATGCTGCAGTCCTCAGTGTCCCTGTTAGCGTGCCCACCTCCTATGTTGGCTGTTGTCAGTTAAAGCTCCACTAGGAATGGGTCAAGCAGAACTGGTTGCATTGGTGCAATGACCCAGAGGGGAGTGAAGTTCATGAGGGTGAGTTTAACAGAGACTAGCTGGACCTCATAATAAATTAACAAGTTCCTTGTTCTATGACTGCAATCAGGCACTGCTCTCGAATCACTGTGTGCTTTGTTTTGCCAAAATGCAAACATGCGTAAAGCATTTCTTGATTCCTGTGAGTCACAATCAAGTATATGTTCACCTTGACTCTACCAAGTAGGACATGACTATATATATATATATATATATATATATATATATATATATATATATATATATATATCTTACTTTTAGAAGGTGAGGCTAACTCAGTGGGTTTATGAGCACTGAACAGCCCTGGAGCTCACAGCTCCTAAAATGCTGAAACAAATCTTCAAATAGACATTATCTTTATTAACAAACCACATATTTGAAATCCAAACAAGTATTTTATCGCCTAAAGAAACTATTAAAACTATATTCCGTGACACAAAACAGTATTATTTTGTTAATTATAGTGGATTTGGGGGTTAAAGCTAGAAGGCATGCGCACATCAATATAGTGTAATTTATGTCACATTGTGCAACAATAATTACTATTTTTTGCCTTATTGTAAGGGGTAGGTTTATGGTTGGTGTAGGTGTAGATGTAGATGTTAATAAAACACAATTTAATAGGTAGAAAATTCAATATCATTGTTAGTTTCCGGTCGGAGCCGTGTCCCTTCTAGCCACAATCAGATTTGTGCGGCCGCCATAACACTCGCTGTGAGAAATATGGCAACTTCTAAAAATAGATTGATGCAAATAGTGAAACGGCTGTTGGAGTTAAGTTGGACACTAATTTCAGCCAATCAGATTTGAGGATCAGAAAGAACTGATGTATCAATCAAAAACATGTCCTACTAGGTGAAATCATTTTAATTGTAAAGTGACCTTGCATTTCAAACTCCCACAATATATAAGCTTATGTTCCTTTGTTTTGTTTTTCATTTTACATTATGTTCACGGCCTTACAACTCATTCTGCTGTTAAGATTAACTTGGCTTCCAGAACTTACTCTCATTGGGTATGGTGGTGGGAGGCCAATTCCAGCAGGACACAATCTTCATGCTAGTGGCAAAGAACAAAAGGTACAAAGAGAGATGGGTAGAGAAGCAATTGGAAGAGATGGCTCCTCTGAAAATCTCAGTGGGCACCCCTTCATCATGGCCCACGCGGTGCACATACCGTGGTGGTAGTTAAGAAAGGAAAAAGCAAGTCTCTCTACAGAATCTATGAGAGCAATTCCAAAAAAAAAAAAAAAAAATATTATAATTCATGTGGGAGCAATAATAACACTCTACTTTGTTTTGGTCGATATCATAGAGAAGTGGTGACTTGCTAATCTATCAAAGGAGCAATATCTTATGCAAGGTGCATAGGTACAAGGTTGACAGTAGTGTCTCTTACAACTTAGTGCATTATGTCATGGTTTGTACATAGTAAGCATAACTGCTATGATACTTGTCTGGTGCTTTACAAGCAGGGTCTTAAGAAGCAGGTTTTCTACACTCTGGTGGGATGCCCAAAGCCCTGCTAAGCTAATCTAGAAATGAGGAAGCATACGAGAAGGTAGAGTCTGGGAGGTTGTTGTTTGACCTTGCTGAGCAGGGTTTGGTAGAGAAGAAATCGTCTTTGGCTTAGGAAGGCGGGAATGTTTGGGCTGGAGGGGGGCACTGGCTCTGGGTAAACTGGTTTCTATGTTTCTGAGAAATAGAGACTGTCTGCACCCTTGATTTTGTTGATTAAATATTGGTGCAGTGGTGCTGTGCATGGTAGTTTGTCGGGTTGGGTTGAGGCAAAGCATTCCGGCAGCTGATAAAGGTTGATGTTTTGTTTTGAATTGACCTGTGGCTCCAAATCTACCCAGGGCTCCAGTGAACACACCGACTCGTTGTACTTCCTGGGGCTTAATGAGTGTCGAAGCTCTCTTAATAGAAGTGGGTGGTTGTAGGGTTGAAAAATTGCTTCTTCTCAAAGGAAGTTTTTGTATACCTCTTTCTAACTTGTAGGAAAAGCTGGCAGAAGCTGGTGAGATTGCTGGCTCATTGATTTTAACCTGGCTGCTCATGAGGCCAAGCTCAGCAGGATCAGAGCTCTGAAAAGTTCTGGAAGAGAAGGCAGCAGAGCTATCAGCAGATATAGTTACCGTTGGTATAGCACAGTTTGGGGTAGACTCAACAGTGATAGGACTTTGTGGGTCTGGAGAGCAGGACTGGGGCATCAGTGGGTGGTGACCAGGCTTGGCATCCAAACCGTCACAAGGGGCCTCTGAAGAGGTTGGACTTGAAAGTCCTTCATGGTTATGGAGCTCGTTGGGTAAGAATCTGGGATTCTGTAGTATTTGAAGCTATTGGAGAAGAAAGAACAAAAAGAATAAGAAGCTATTATTAAACATTTATTTGCACTTATTTCAAAATGATCATATTAGGGTGATTCTTCAATTACTAGAACTGGTCTGCCCTTTTTTTACCTTTTTTTTTTCTTTTTTTTTTAAACTTTGGGTATACAAGACATTAGAGGTCAACCAATTTTTTCCTGATACCAATAACTAAAATTGCTAAATTAATTAATCAATAATATGAACAAAAGCTTTCCACTTAATAAAAAAAAAAATGGTATTGAACTTTATTAGAAAATAAAAAGTAATTATTTAACCAAAAGAATGTTTAATAATTATTAATAAAAAAATAAAAATAAATAAATAATAATAAAACGCTATGCTTCATCACTGCTGACTAACTTTCAATTTGACCATCATATCGGATAAATATTTGCAAAAAGGATTACAAGGAGGAGAGAGGGGAATAGGGAAAGAAATTAAAATCAACTCAAGTCTTGTATTTTTAAAAAGCCTTTCAACAACACCAACAAAATTTTGGTTCCTCGCCACAGTCACAGCTGACTTGCTCGCTGGGAGATTTAAGCACTATAAAGTCACTTTCTATTCAGCTCAATTAAAGTACTTAGAGGTGGGTAACGTACAAAAACTTCACCAAAATATGAGTGATTTTCAGTCACAGTAAGGACAGACATTACAATAATGTAGTTCTGACTGAAATTCAGACTGAGAGTCTCGTCTCCATATAGAGATGTTCTATATTTCATAGTGTTGCTTTTATTTTATTTTTTGGTAAAAAAAAAACAAAACAAAACAAAACAAAAAACTAAACTCAGATCAAGAAAGAAAACGACAACAGTAAATGATGACAGATTATTCTTTTCGGAGTTAACTATCCTTTTAATTAAAAGTTTTAAATCCACTTTTTGTGTACAAAGCAAAGACATGCATCAAAACTCAATGTAGAGTTCATAATTATTTTATTTCACCCACAGAGGTTGAATCCAGTGCCAATGCACATGATATAAAGAGGGTTAAAAAAGTATTATAAAGAAAAACTATCAACGCTGATAAAAATAAATAAATAAAACCATACAAAAAAGAACTATACAACTATAAACGTTGATTAATAATTAAAACATATCGGTTGTGCTCTGTGAGACACTATCACCACAAGCACCCACACAACTTCAGAAAAACCTGCTCTGGATGTTAACTCAGATTGGAGTGAGACAGAGTGAGGCATCCACGCGACAAGCTGTCTGAGAGGGCTTTGATCCTTACAGTTCTTGGCAAAGTGGAGCTCAGCCTCTCCACACTCATTAGCAATGATGCAGACTAACACGTGAGGTGTTGAGGTCACTGTCAAAGCAGCACATGAACTCAAGCACACTCTCAGACTGACAAACAAGTACGCAATACAGGTTCACAATTTAGGACCGGCACCAAAAAGCATCTAGAATAAAGAAGCTGGTATTGTCACAAAGCAAAACATTCAAAGTCTGAAAGACACAGGTGAGCTTTCAAATGATGGTACAAAGACAAATTTCCACCTGCTTTTAATAATTCAAGATCACAAGAAATACACATGCTATTAATAGAGAAGTCAACCTATCCACTCAAAGTGAATTATTCCATGTGATGCAAGAAATGCAGGACACTGAGGTGCTGGAGTACAGTACTATTGTTAGCTGAGTCTTTGATGTCTGCTCTGCTGTTTCACTGAATGATTTCCGGTGGGTGGTATTAGTCCATGGAAACAGATTTTTATATATCGTCACCAATGTGCCTTTATTTTATCTTCACATGAATACCACGCAAAAATCTCCAGTATTACATATTTTAAAAGACTGAAAGAATGGTGTGAGTTAAAGTAAAACAAAACAAAAATATCTTTATTCAACAATTTGTTTTCACTGTGTCTCTCCGAACCACTATAGTGCCATTAGAGTATATCAGCTGAACGCAAACTGTGTATACTATTCTGTGTCAGCCATGACAAAAGGATACATTTTCTATGTGCATTTACACTTTGATTTGAATGAAAAAAGCACATCCGTGCAGTGCGGCTGACACAGAAGACAGTACGTTGCTTGCGTCCAGCGGATATTATTCAAAATGGCACTATGGTGACATGGAGAGAGACAGAGTAAAGTCGTTATTTTTTTGCTTTCTTCATATACAAAATGTATTCAAGTCGCTTCATAATATTACAGTTGAAAAACTGATGGCAGATGGACTATTCTGACAATGTCTTTCATACTTTTCTGGACTTTGACTGTGTAATTTGCTAGGCAATCAATGGGACAGTCACAAACCTCCCAGTTTTCATCCAAAATATCTTAAATTGTGTTCTGAAGACGAATGAAGCTTGATGGGATTGGTGATTTAAGTTATTAATGACAAAATGTTCATTATGGGGTGGAGTAACCCTTTAAAAAACTGCATTTACTTTTTGTTCACACAAGGTTAGATCACTAGTTTCATGCTGGCATGTGTAATAGTTAATTATTTAGACTGGTTTTGCGAACTGAATCCACAGAACTAATAGACAGACTGAACTAATCCATAGAAAAGATCTGATTCGTTAACACAAACCTATCTTATATGAACAACATGAGAGTAAGTAAATAATATGTCAAAATTTGCAGTAGTCATCTAAAAAAAAAAATCTCACAAATGCAACTTCATTTGCTGGTCCACAGCTCCCTCTAATGGAAACCATCCTCCATACAATACAGTGTAGTATTGTTGTTTTATTGATTGAGCCTATCTCTGTATTTTGTGCAATTTCCGGGCCACAGGCCTCTTCTACAAAAATATAGTCTTAAGTTTTTTCCACAGTCAATTTTGAATGGACAAGAAAGGGCAGTGAGGGTTTTGTCTAGAGAGGTTAAGTCTCAGCTGGACTAACTTGAGAACACTTACAACCACGAGATCTGCTATGGAGGGAGGGAAAAGGTAGACAGACTCATACTGATATGAAGAAAAGAAAGAACAGAGAGCATACAGAGAAAAATTATTACACACGTGTACACAAATTCATGAGTGAAATGAACAGAACTGTCAGAAGATTCTTACAATATAAAGAGCCCTCAGTTCTCTACAAATGACTTTCTCCCAGTTGGAGAACTTTTTTTTTTCATAAAATGCATCACTCGAAACTAGCTGATGCGAGGGGTGCTACAGTTTCATTTGATTTCCAAGTACCTAATTTGACTCCAAATATGCATTGTAATAATGATAACCTACCACCTCCAGCTTCATCCAGCATTTCAAATAATTATCTTACAATAAGAATTACAATAATGTCTTTTTCTAAGGGCAGTAATTCAAGGGGAACTTCAGTTTTGTATGATGGTTTAGTCTAAAAGAGGTGTTTACATGGCAATGAGGTGTGAAGAACATAAAAGCACATCACATAATTATGCCTCAAGGACCATGTACTCTATGTTCCCTACTTACACAAAACAAAAAGGATGATGGATGGGAGGAAAAATGTTGTATAATCAGGTATGTAGAATTATTAATAACCACAGATGAAGTACTAAATGAAGACAGAAGGCAAAAAAGCCCCTTGAAAGTGTGATTTTCTGTTACTCTAAGCACTTCAGCATATGGTGATAAGTAAAATATTCAATATATTTAATAAGGATTAATTTATACTTTTTTATTTGATTTTATTTCATTCTTGTAGTTGCTTTTGTTTGTTGATTGATTTGAAAGAAAGAAAGAAAGAAATCAAATAAATACAATTAAATTAGTACAATGCCAAGCTCTGCTACATCAGTATCAATACTAAATTATTATTGTACTAGGCAATCTTCGATGACTGGTAAGATAAAATAAAAAATTACTGTCCTACAAAAAAACATGTCAATACAAAAAGTTTTGTTTGCTTGTATTTAGTTTTATTTGTGGCATCAACAGGGTACATCAGCACATATAATGAAGAACTGGTAGACTGAGTAAAAAGAAAGAAACAAAAAAAATTATATATATATATATATATATATATATATATATATATATATATATATATATATATATATATATATATATGTGGGATGTATTTCAGGATGAGCACAGGGCAGATGTGTTACCTCTTGAAGTGACATGTTTTGTGGAATTGTTTACAGATTGTTTTCTTTTAGGTTCACGTTTTGTTTTCTCTGATTGCCACATAATTATATATCTTGCTTCAGTGCTGCTTTTGCTACAGGGCTGCTTTTTTTTAGTGAGTTGAGGGCAAAGATATTGAAAATCAACACCTTTTGTTTTGTCTACCATTTGTCATCACTCAGCTGCCTCATCTTCCAAAATTTTCACAATGCCGGTAACATATTTTTTACATTTTACATACTGCATTTTTAAGTAACAGTATATCTTGCATTCCTAACCACACAAAAGTCTAACAAAAAAGGGTTAAGGGTGTAAAAAGATGAAGTCTTGTTCTTGTGGTCTTGAGCTTGAGAACTCTCAGGACCACATTAATACAGCCTCCGACTGGGCCTTTGTCTCATCACTTTATGTCTTTGTCTGACAGTCTTAGATGCAATGTTTGAAATGAATTAATTAAGCATTTTCTCCATTTCTCCATTTAAAATGGACAGTCTGGTTCTTGGCAATACAGACCTTGGTCTGGATCCTGGCCTTAGAAGTTAAGCCCAATATTTAACTTCCCTTGCAGTTATTTATTAGGAACTACATCTTGCCCAGTGCCTGTTCAATAAAAAAAATCCTGAAGACTTTGGTAAAGCCGGGCATACACTGTGCGATTTTCATCCGATTTTGAGCCTAATTCTGACTCGTGCGACTCTTTTTCGGGTCGGGTCGATTTTCAGCATTTTCGTGCGTCGTTTGTCGTGCAGTGTACGTGCAGTGTACAAGGGGAAACGAGAGACGATTAACCTCTCCCGACCAGCAATCGGTTGGTCGGATGGATCTCTGACATGTCAAAAATTTTGGTCGCCTCTCGTGAGGTATCACACTATTGAAGCAGGGCTACGAACTGTTTTTTCCGCGTTTCCCTCACTGCGCGTGCGCAAAACCATAATCGAAACCATGGTGACACGTCGTGTAGTGTGGACTGAAGTGATGGAGGGAAAACTTGTGGAGTTATGGCAAAAAAAAATAAAAAAGAGGGAAGAAAACGCCTGCTTGCCTCCAGTTCACGTTGCAAAATAGATAAACCATATTGGCCATGGCCTTTTTTTCTTGAACGTTTCAGCACACAGAATTGCGCATATCACCAAAGCAGTGCATTTATCCCGGGAAAGCATGTTTATTCAGAAACCGCCACAAACATCCGGGTTCTGAGGGATCCTACATGTTGATTCGGTTGATTCCTCACGTATAGTGTGATCAGGCAAATCGCAACTCGACTATCGGACCGTACAGTGAGCGCATAAAAATCGTGAGCTTTAGCTTTACATCGCATGCGATCTACTAATACAGTTTGAGTTGGTACAATGCCGAAATCGCACAGTGTATGCTCGCCTTTAGATGTTTCAGGTGTGTTTGATTAAGGATGAAGCTAAACTCTGCAGGACAATGTACAGTGGCAGAGTTTCCCATCCCTGGTATAAAGCAACTCAGTACTGTCCTCTGCATGTCGCATGCTTGCATAAGTTCATGTTCAGTAAAGTAAACTAAAATGCTTGACTGTGCATGACCAAACAGATGGAAACAACAACAACAAAAAAAGCATACCTCAGGCTTTAGGTATTAGTTTTAATCTTGGGGGTCTACTGTATATGGTACATTTACTTATGCACAGACAATCTAAAGCCCCTTTCACACTGCACGTCGGACCCGCAATATTTCCGGAACATTGCCGGGTCGCCTTCTGTGTGAAAGGAACCACGTCCCGGAATTGATTACCGAATTGAACCCGGGTCAGGGACCTAGTAACATTGTGGGGTTCGACCCGGGACGAGCGCTGTGTGAACAAAAGCCAGATCTAACTCTGTGTCGAAGTGATGACGCGCGGTATAGCGCAACTCTTTTACCGGCTGTTTTGAAGTAAGATCAACATTCGCGACGAAAACATACATGCAAACTGTAATGTAGCAGAGATCAGTTAGTTCCTCACTTTCCGCGCTGACGCCGAGATCGTTTGCTTGCTTCAGTGAAAGTATAACGTGCCTAGCATTGTCGACTCGTACATTACACGTCACGCGCTGATGTCACGTGTCGGTACGGGATCTTCAAGGGTTGTGTGTGAAAGCACGCACATATACCGGGTCATCACTGGCAGTGTGAAAGTGCCAAATCTAGCGACCAGGGAACAATTGCAGGAAACCTTTCCCCTGTATTTGCCGGAATGGCAGTGTGAAAGGGGCTTATCAAATACACAGACACGGGGCCAGTTTTACTTCACAGGGCAAAATTAACGTACGAGAGCGCAATTCCAAAACAGCACCGTTGGGCGTGAAAAAGGTTGATTTACTAACACGTGCAAATTAAACAGCACAGACACAACAATCTCATTTACATATCGACTAACACACTCTACAAAGCGTAACGCAAATTAGCATTGTCGCAAATAAAGAATAAAGAAGCCACAGTACATTGAAAAGAACCAGGTGCCTATGTGACTCCTAGATGAGAGTTCCAAGTTGTCTTATTTTCTGAAGCAAATTACAAAATAACATGGCTTGGCAAACAAAATGTTCACATAAAGTGTTCTTCTGGCATTCCAAATAAATTTTCTTTTAGTTAACTCAAGCCCAATCTCTGAGAACTCTGTAATGGATTAACGTGTGGAAATTCTCTCCCTTTTACCACATGCTCTGTGTTCTCTGCGATGCCTCCTCAGCAACAATAACTAAAGCCATTTAAAGCACAAAATAGTTTAAGACGTGTTTTTGGGTGATAAATAATGGTGCAAATACCAGTAATTTGACCAGCACAAATGTAAGTAAATCATGTCGCATGATACATTTGAATACCATAAATTTTGTGTCTAAAAGAGAAGGTCCTACAAATGCATATTCAATAAGATAAGGCGCAAATATAACGGTCCACTCCATTTTAGTGCTAATGTTTTACTGCACATCTGTACTAAAAACTAAAATGAGTGTTCTTTAAGTATCCGAAAGTTTACAGACAATAGGCTAGTTATGGGGTTTTCATTTTCCTCAGCATTATTGCCATTTGCCACAAGCTCAGAATTGATTCTGAAATATTCAGAATCGTTGAAGAGAGAATCGCGATGCCTCGCAGAATCGATTTTTTTCTTCCACCTCTAGTCATGTTTAGGTTTGGGGCTAGGGTTAAGTTATCTTAAATACATTATTATCTATAAAATAGATTACATCTGTAAAATATGAAAATCTAACTATATACAAATATTTTTTATATTTACGGTATATATATTTATGATTTATAATCTTTTACATTTCTATAACGGCAAATATGTAATAATAATAATATTATTATTATTAAGTGGTAGATGCTCTCAATAAGTTGGTACTGTACATTTCAGTATCTATCAAAAATGAAGAAAAAAAAATATTTTTCTTTTTTCTGGTCACTTTGTTTAGGCTTAAGTATGTAACATTTATATATATATATATATATATATATATATATATATATATATATATATATATATATATATATATATATATATATACATATACATATACATATATATATATATACACAAATAAATGTTACATACTTAAGCCTAAACAAAGTGACCAGGT
Source organism: Carassius auratus (assembly GCF_003368295.1). Taxonomy (NCBI): domain Eukaryota; kingdom Metazoa; phylum Chordata; class Actinopteri; order Cypriniformes; family Cyprinidae; genus Carassius; species Carassius auratus. The sequence goes on from NC_039254.1 coordinate 20,521,411, forward strand.
TGGCCACTCTAATATTTGTCTGGATCTTGTACTGGTCTTGACTCCAACTCCGGGAGATCCAATAAATAGATTTAACAGAACTATAGGGGTTGGTCAAACAGATAAGAGAGAATAAAAACAAAGACTTATAGAGAGTACAAGAGAAAAGAAAGATTGAGAAGGCATTGAGAGGGTGTTTTAGAGAAAAGACAGGCAGTACTATACCACGCAGTGTCTCTGAAGTAATGTACAAGATGCTCCACTCCTTTTGCCAGAGTTTGGGAGAGGCAGAGGGAGAGAAACAATAAGGAAAAATCAGTCAGTGAAAGATTTAAAACAGATGGCAGGGGCAGAACAGGAAGCAACCTAAGCACACAAGACAAACAACATGAAGGCAAACTTTTTACTATAATAATAAAAAAAGAAGAATTGCAAAAACTGAACAGCCCTTTCAGCCATGACAATGACCATGGTTTTGTGCTTCGGATGACGTGAATGGAAGCAAAAAAATAAATTAAATAAAAATGCATTCAGGTCCATGCTCAACTAAAAACAGATTCTGTCTGGACAGCTCAATCTAAGCACACTAAAAAATACAGAAACTGAATATGTGTGTCGTTAAGACGAAGACTTTCACGATGAAAGTATCACAAAGTCAGTATGACTCTACTCTTCTGATGCCATGCGACAATCTTTATGAGGAACGAACACTGAAGGGTTACGTTTTGAAAATTAACTTAAAATCTGCTGTACAATAGCTCTCCAATCACAATTTGATTTGTGTACATTCAAACTTAACATCATCAAGCATTGTTTTTCATGTCTCACGATCAAATATCTTGTCTAATGAAAGACTTCATGAATAAGACTTGAACATTTTCAATGAATAAATGTTTAAGTTTTGGGCAGTTCCTTCTTTCCTTACATCCAAAGGATCTGATTCACAACTGCACATTTTAATTAAAAAAGATGACAATTTCATAAATGCTCTATTGAAAACAATCAATCAGCTCCGATCTTCTAGGAAAGTCAGTTGAGGGACAAAAAGTAGGGGCTGCAGACTTTAAACCAAGCAGACAAACGGGAGACAAGGACAATGAAACTAAAAGGAGAGCAAATGATGGACTGATTCTGCACTGGGATGTGACTGGATGGTGGATCTGTGTGCATGACTCAGGGGGCACAAGGGAGAGGCAGGCGGACATGCAGCAAGCACTGGGGGGCTAGTGCACAGACCGGTTCACTTGGTTAAGGACTCACTCTGTCTGTGGTGACGTGGCGCGCATGGCCGCACACTCCCCCGCTGTGAGTGTTGCCAAGAGGATAGGATTGGGGCAAGCAAAATGCCCTGTACAGAGGAAGAGAAAGAGAAAGGCTGACCCCAGCACCACACACAAACACACACACACCTATACGATACACAAAGTTAGATGGTCATTTATCTCAGCCTTAGTGTCCCTTGGGGGGGGGGGGGGGGGCTGTAAATAGAGTCACACATCAACTACTCTTCCTTTTGACTGTCAAGTTACATACATTGCAAACTCTGATAAATTCAGAAATTCCCAAATCTTGAAAAGTGCACCGAATAACATTTTGTCATTTTTGTGTGCAATATGCATCAAGCTGTTCATTGAGGCCTGGGTTGGAATAAATAAACTATTTCAAAATGGGCAACCAAAGGCAAATTTCCATTCGTATCCCTGATATCGCCCAAGAAAACATCCTGAATCCAACTGATTTACTATGTATAGATACCTAATAGTGTGTTCACATTGACAGTGATTCACAGTGATGAAGTGAAATAGTCATTGATTTTCAATGAGAAGGCAACATGGTGCAGCAGCCACCAATGTGAGTGAAGTGAGTGTAGATCATGTGACCGTCACAATGTAAAAAGTACATAGATTTCTTTTTTTTTTAATCAATTTAATTTGAATATTGGGAGTTTTAGCAAGAGTGAGCTCATGCTGAACGGAAGTGACTGGCAGGTTTAGTTATTATAAAATGGGCACTATTTGCATGCTTTCTGTAACATTCAAAATGTAAATAATAAGAATAAGAATAATAAATTAATCTGCTATGTACACTGCAGATTTCAGGACTGACAAACTGTATTTAAATGCAAAACTGTATCTAACAACTTGTTTTACTACAGTTCCAACCTATTGTTAACACTACTCCGGCGTATTCGACCCTTGAAAACAGATACATTTGAAAACGATGCAGACCCCATTTTAGTTAGAAAATCTGGGGTTGCATTTCAGCGTAAATGGACCAAAACAAAGATTTCTGTTTACAAAAATTATGGCATGGCTGATCACATTCACTCTGCGTATCTTTGTTGTAAATGACAACATCATGCACATTGTTGTACCCATAGATGTATAGGTAAATTCCCCATTTGATCGTTCCAAGCACGTAGACGTGTCCGTGATCTAAATAATAGGGAATCTTCCTATTCATATCTATGGCTGTGCCTGCATGAATGGTCACGTGACATGCATTTTAGATTGTGTATTGTAAACGGAGATAGTTTCTGAAATGTAGCTGAAACACCAGTGTAGACGAGAATCGTTTTCATTCTAAAACACCGTTTTAAAATGAAAACGCACTACTATAAACAGGGCCTTAGAATAACATGAGGATGAACTATGCCATTTTTGGATGAACTATGCCATTACGATAATCTGTTAAGCAAGATAAATTACATTACATTGCAATACGTAAAATCTGCCATCAAAATACTCAACAAATTGTACGTTTATACACTAAACAGTCTTCAATTCGCAAAACACAATGCAGCTGACCCTTTGTTTGACATGGGAGTCAGACCTTTGTAAAATAATATACTACCTACAAAAAACCCTACCCTAATCCTAACAGATAGTGTTAACAATAGCAAACAAGCATAACCACGCCACTTTAGTTTGCTTATACAAGTCTTTGAGCTCTTTCATGACTTGTTTTTTTTTCAGGTTTTGTACTGAAGTTCTCTGCATCACAGGTTCAATGGTGTATCAGGTGAGTTAAAGAGCAAATTTACTAGTCAGAACATCCATAAATATGAAGCTGATACATAACACAGATAACACAATATATTAGTTTACAAATTACACATTATGGTATAAGTGATGTGAGGGGTAAATGTAGCTATCCGTAACTATGTACATGGTATACCCACCACTACAGTGATAAAGCTGCCCTGTTCATGTTTTCTATCTCTGCATGTATACTACTTACATTATGTGCCTTCCAAAAGGTTTGAGTATTCTTGTCCTGGTGCTCCGGTGACTCCTTGTTAGCCTCTGAACCCTGCAAGCAGCGGCACTGCATATCCTCTACTGGAGAAGACTATGAAAATTAAAAATAAAATGTTCATGTACAGCCACATAAAACAGTATAATTAATAGAATACAAATGACACAATGGTTTCATCACATTTGTTTTTGTTTTTCCAAGGAACTCTCAGTAGGTCACAACACACAATATCCTAAAATCAAATTAATACATTTTGCTGTTTAAAAAAAGAATCCTGTTTCAACAATTAAGCTATTTGTATTGTAACAATATGACAATTATAACAATTATGGTATTTAAGCAAAAATTATATTTAAATAGTATTTATACATTTTTTGTGGAGTATGTAATATGCGGGTAGAATTTAATGAGAATCATCACTGATTACCAATTACAAAAATACAATGAAATAGGATAAAAATGTGTCAAATGAAAATGTCATAATACAAAAAAAAAAAAAAGATCACTTAAATTAAATCTATCTTTGCCTAAAATTAGCTTCAGTTTTTCATATAACATAAGTATAAAAGACAAACTCCTACACACACACAAAAAATTCTAACTAAAGAAATAATGAATTATTGAAAATGCTAATGATTAAGAAGGGATCTGAGTCCAGAGTTCATGTACAAAATCTCATTTGGCAAGAATTTTTCATTGCATGCCTGCAAAAGTAATTTCCTACAAATATTCACTCTTGTTTCTTTGATAAGAAACTGTTAATAAATAAATAAATAAATAAATACAGCTTATGCATGCAAGAATTAGATTTTGTATTAATAATCAGTCCAACATTGCCTGTTTTAAGACAGTTTAATATATATTTAGTAGTAACATGATTTTATTGTTACTACCTCTTTCACAATCTCATTGATGAGTTCTTTACTTACCATAGCACATCTCAGTAGTCTATCGGAAATAACATGCTATAGCATTTTCCAACTTTTCTCAGACTTGCATTTTTCTGACTGATTTCTACAGTGTTGGTGTCATTGTGATTTTTGGTTGATGTTTGAAGTCAGTTCCTCTTAAGTAAATATTTAGACTATAATACAAACCAGCTGCTGGGAAAGTTCAGCAATCATCCTATCTTTGCTTCTGAGCTCATCTCTCAGTTCTTGAACCTCTTTCAGGAGCAGCGCCACCTAGAAAATAACAGAAGACAAAACAAACCTGCATCTTTTTTCCCCAATCAGAACAGATGTTGATTTGTTTCAAAGCTTAAATTGAAAGGTGCCAAATTTATAAGCTTAGTCTTCCGTAGGGCTGGGCGATACATCTAACGATATGATCATGCACATCTAGTCAGTAAATCTGGTTCCGTGATTACATCTAAATCGCCATCACCTGCTTTTGAATGGAGCACCATTTAATAGACAGAGCCGTAGATCGCTGACAAGCTATGCAATATCGCGTTGATTACAACATCGCGAAGGCGATTCATCTGGGATAATGAACGCGATATTGTGTAGCTTGTCAGCGATCTATGGCTCTGTCTATTAAATGCCACTCCAATTATAAGCAGGTGATGGCGATTTAGCGGTAATCACGGAAGCAGCTTTTTTTTATATCGCCCAGCCCTAGTCATACGTGATCAGTTATTAGCCTAACATACTTTTTTTTTTTTTATTACTATTTTTATTTTGGTGCATCAAACGATTCATTTTTAACATCACATTTGAATTACACATTACAACTGAGAAAAATCATATGCCTAGACAAAGGTAGGTGTTCATGATTTATACAGACATGATTAATTTTTAGAATTAATGTCTGTGAATGAATTATTACTGCAGACTTGGACTGTGATATTTATTAGAATTATAGGATTAGTAATATATAATAATCATCAAGAGTAGAAACTATACCATGCAGCATTGTGCTCGGAGGGACAGTAAACTGTAAATGCTTGGAAATAATATTTCACGCCTTTAAGTCAGCCATTCAATAATTGCAAAGAGCTTTGTGCTTTGTTACTTTTAACATGAAACAAAGTTCCAGCTTTTAAATTCTGTCAATTTTATAATGAAATACAAAAAATAAATATTTTTTTATGCTCTTTAATGTGGCGTTTTTGATTGTAGTTTCTGAGTGTAGATTATTAAATAAATTTGATTAATTAAATTATTAAGCAATTTATTTTTGTTTTCAGCTAAATAAAAACTTTCAGTTTTGGTGTTACAATAGCTAAAATAATAATTGTGGTGCATCACTAATAGGACACTTACATTGTAAGAATGTGCAGGGAGATTTGTTAGGAAATGTTAACTATTAAATATAATATTAATGACATCATGATTCAATGTCTTCACTTGGTATCATCATAGAATCTCAACTATCACTGCAGTAGAATGTGTTGGTATGGATGTGCATGATCTACATTCAGGGCCTAAAACTAACTTTTTGTCACACCTGCCAATGGCCAGTGACATGATAAAATTTACTGGTCAAAAATGTTTTTTTTTATTTATTTATTTTATTTATTTATTTATTTTTAATTTTTTTTAAATCGCCCATGAAATTCTTTTTACAAAAACAGACTGTTACTACTACAATGAATAAACATATTTATTCTACTGCAGTGATGTTTTTAATTTGTCCTGCTGGTGCATTTTCCCTCAATTTTCCCTATTAATTATAGCCATTCAACATTACGGTATAATTAAAAGCCATTATTTTTAACATTTAATAGGCTCTGAAATATATACCAATTTTTAATTTAAGTGATTTTAAAACAATCTTCACATAAACTATATTATATATGCATTCATATTAATCTTTGTTCATGCTAAAAAGTTAATCAGTGACTAGAACAGTCCAAGGATTTATCTTTTTCTTTTATTCTTTGATTTAGACTGAAACAGGTTTCACTTTAAAATCAGCACTGTCTCTTTAAAACCTGATGCACATGATGTGGATCTGACACACATCCTATTTTCTCCCAACTTTGTATGCTCATTTAAGTCTTTATAACTCATTTATGACTATGTTTACAAGGTAACTCACCAAAACTGCGCATTTTAAACATAATTGTGTGTATTTTCTACGAGCGTACAGTCGAGCGTGCAGCCTTTCAAACTATACTTCACTGCACCGTTTATTAGGCAGTGTAACCCCAAATATGTGTCACCGCATTCTCAGGTCATGAAGAACCTTTATCAGCCCATTTGTAGCGTATTATTTGATTTGCTCTCTTTGTTTATGACAGCAAATCAAAATGATCTTGTCTTTGGAAAATATTATTTCATTAGCTTATGTCAGGAACAGCTAATCTCTTAAAAAATTTGTAAAAGTTGTACGCCAACTAGCGACTGACAGTGTTACATATACTCGTCAACGCTATATTTACTTGCATTTGGCACTTGGCGAGTGTTAATTTTAGGCCCTGTCTACACTGGGCATAGTTGTGCCTAGTCATAGTTTTATAGGACCAGTATTTATAGGAAGGCTGGACATAGCAAAGCCCATTGTAGTGCTTAGGCAGGCAAGGCAAGTTTATTTATATAGCACATTTCATACACAATGGTAATTCAAAGTGCTTTACATCAAAGAAAGTAAAATAATCATGGAAAATAAGAAAAAAATAAAAATAAAACAAGCAATTTTAAAACTTTTAAAATTATTAAACGTTTACTTAAAATCAATTTAAAAAACAGTTAGAAATTGATTTTATATAAAATAAAACAGTGAAGATATAGTGCAATCAGTTCGGACATAGCACAGTGCTCATTCAATAAATGCACAACCAAACAGATGGGTTTTAAGTCTAGATTTAAATGTGACTAGTGTTTTAGCACATCTGATCTCTTCTGGAAGCTGATTCCAACTGCGGGCAGCATAGTAACTAAAGGCGGACTCCCCTTGTTTTGTGTGAACCTTTGGTATTTCTAACTGACTCGATCCTAGTGATCTGAGTGCTCTGTTAGGTTTATATTCAGTGAGCATATCTGAAATATATTTCGGTCCTAGGTCATGCAGTGACTTATATACGAGTAAAAGTATTTTAAAATCAATCCTAAATGTAACTGGAAGCCAGTGTAAGGACCTGAGGACTGGTGTGATATGCTCAGATTTTCTGGTTCTAGTCAGAATCCTGGCAGCAGCGTTCTGGATGAGCTGCAGCTGTCTAATGGTCTTTTTGGGAAGGCCAGTGAGGAGCCCATTACATTAGTCCACCCTGCTGGTGATAAAGGCATGTACTAGTTTCTCCAAGTCTTGGCTGGAAACAAAACATCTAATTCTTTCACTGTTTTTTTAAATGATAGTATGCTGATTTAGTTACTGCTTTGACATGACTACTGAAACTAAGGTCTCCAGAATCACACCAAGATTCCTGACTTGTTTTTTAGTTGTATGACCCCTAGAGTCAAGGTATGCATTCACCTTGAGAACTTCATCTTTGTTTCCAAATGCAATGACTTCAGTTTTTTCCTTGTTTAACTGAAGAAAGTTCTGGCACATCCAACTATTAATTTCATCAATGCATTTGCAGAGGGAGTCAATGGGGCTGTAGTCATTTGGAGATAAGGCTAGGTAAATCTGGGTATCATCAGCATAGCTGTGATAGGCAATTTGGTTATTTCTCATTATTTGACTCAGTGGAAGCATATACAGGCTAAACAAGAGCGGTGCAATAATTGAGCCTTGTGGGACTCCGCATGTCATGGACGTCCACTTAGACTTATGCTCTCCTAGACTCACATAATAGCCTCTCCCTTCTAAGTATGACCTGTCAGCACACCCAACTACACCCAACTTTTTTTTTTTTATGTCTAGCTGGTGTAACTGGCCCTATGAATTAGGCCATGGAGGGTAATGCCATAATCCTGATAAACATGGCTTAACTTTTTACCTCCAGATAAAAAATTATGATGTGCTGAAACTAGTGGGATCTGGACAATGCATTATTACGCTCAAAAAAAGTAATTTGAAGTTTCTTCAAAACACATTTTGTAAACATTTTTGTAAAATGTTTTATATTTAAGTAAGAACAATAAAAAAAGGAAAATAAAACAAGATCTTACCTTCTGATCAAGTAAAGATTGGTCAGTGGATGATGGAGTATTAGCCTCTAAAGTATCTTCAACTGAACTATCTGTCTCCATCTAAAACAAACAACATACAAAATCAATCTTGTAGTTCAGCAGTTGAGTCATCCGTTTTATTGTAAAAGTTGTTCAGTGTATGGAGGTGGTTACACTAGACTTTTTGCTCCAATTATTGCCATTCATTTGTATGTGAATGTTGAAGACCAAAAAAACAAGCTGATACAAAGTTCTGCAATCAGCTGTGTACGAAAGTTCAAGTTAGGTGAACTCTGACCTGTATCTCTGCACCCCTGAACTAGACACTATGTCAAGGAATAGCAAACCCGCCAGAAGTTAACAAGAGCAGGATATAGCTTCATAAGATGCATTTACTCTGATAGCATTTATATCACTGAAGATCATAGTGTCATTGTACTGTACTGCTGGCTGCTATTAACCGTTCAACACTCACTTTGGTAGACTTTTCACCTCTTGACCTCACTATTCAGTTGCAAGTCTCTGACTAACTTTGAAGTTTTGCAAATAGTCACTGTCGCCTCAAATCACCAACCCCACCAATCAGTGTAAATGCCCTTTAGATAGCATGGTGGACTATGAAGCAATTAGCGCATATGCTCTGGCCTACTGTTTTCCCTGTATTATTTGTCAGCCACATTACCCCAAGATCTTCACACCAATTATTTTATTTCCTCTTAACAATCTACTCATTTTTAAGTCAACATGAAACCATAAAGTCTATATATATATATATATATATATATATATATTAGTGGTGGGCCGTTATCGGCATTAACGTGCTGCGTTAAACGTGAGACAATTAACAGGCGATTAAACAAATATTGCTTAACTGTTAATCTATTCTCAAAGTTGGGTTGGGAGCTATCTTACGCAAGCTATGATGATATTTTATGCTGATATTTTAGCGCGGATGTATACCTAGCCGAACTGCACTGTAGGGGGTGAGAACGAGTCTTCGCACCTGTGTGAATGCCTACTGTGAAATTACCACATAAAACGTGACATGCTAACATGGATGCAGCTACGTTTTTTTTTTTTTAAAGAAGCTTCCCAATGGAAACCTCGACAAGACTCACACATACTCCTTCTGCAGTGCGTATGCAGACGGAGTATGTGGTAACAGGCGTAAGGTTGTTTGCACCTTGTGCAATGTGGAATTCATTTACAGCTTTCTCAAGCAGTTTGTGATGCATTTTGGAAACAGGAGATGAGCCCCTGGTCTAATGCACCACCTGGCTTGAGAAACCCCTTCTCAAATACCTACTTTTAGTCAATATTTTATTTGGGTAGCATACACATTCTGAATGCCTTCGGCAGAATTCAAATGAGCCATTTTAATCTAGATTATTCTAGATTAATTTCAAGATTACAGTGAGATTAATCTAGATTAAAAAGTTAATCTATGCCCACCACTAATATATATAAACTGTTCGGGAGGCTGACACACTCTTGCAGTTTAGATTTAGATTAAAAGACCCATCTCTTTAACCTGGCTTACACAACACACTAATATGCTTCTAATATCCAAGGATTTTTAGGCTGCATTAATTAGGTAAACCGGAACCGGGAACACTTCCCATAACAACCAATGTACTTGTTACATAATTAGAAGAATGGCATCTACGCTAATATTTGTCTGTTTCTCTCTTATTCCGAGGTCACCGTAGCCACCAGATCCAGTCTGTATCCAGATCAGAGGGTCACTGCAGTCACCCGGATCCAATACGTATCCAGATGGTGGATCAGCACCTAGAAAGGACCTCCATAGCCCTACAAGACAGCGGAGACCAGGACAACTAGAGCCCCAGATACAGATCCCCTGTAAAGACCTGGTCTCAGATGACCACCAGGACAAGACCACAGGAAACAGATGATTCTTCTGCACAATCTGACTTTGCTGCAGCCTGGAATTGAACTACTGGTTTCATCTGTTCAGAGGAGAAATGGCCCCCCCAACTGAGCCTGGTTTCTCCCAAAGTTTTTTGCTCCATTCTGTCACCGATGGAGTTTCGGTTCTTTGCCACTGTTACCTCTGGCTTGCTTAGTTGGGGTCACTTCATCTACAGCGATATCGTTGACTTGATTGCAAATAAATGCACAGACACTATTTAAACTGAAAAAAGATGACATCACTGAATTTAATGATGAACTGCCTTTAACTATCATTTTGCATTATTGACACACTGTTTTCCTAATGAATGTTGTTCAGTTGCTTTGATGCACTGTATTTTGTTTAAAGCGCTATATAAATAAAGGTGACTTGTCTATAAAAGAGATGTGAAGAGTCAATTTTTACTCCTTTTAATTGAGATTGGGGGGGAATCAAATTTACTTAGAGAATTGACCGGAGGCTAATGGTTTTCACAAATATTTTGGAACAAAATCTAGATCCCCATGATGAAAAGCAATAGACAGAGGAAAACATGTTCTGACTTATGTATGATCTCATACTCCAATAACATCTTAGTCATCCTTCAAAAGCCTTCAAAGCCTTTAGGGTGACTGGAAGAGTTGTAACACTCCTCTAAGGAGCTCTAGAACATGTCCCACCTATCAAAAATTATCTACAATCAGCTCTAAACAGAGACCGCTTGAGCCCATATAACTCAGAACAGGCTCAGAGTTAAAGCCATAGCTTTTCGGCAGCACTCCCATATAAAGTATAGCACTGATGTGCCTCAGATGAATCGAGTTCAAGTTCCCAATTTGAGATCCTCTTCCCTCTCTTCTCTCTATTGTCTCCATTGTGTTCTATTCATTCTCACTTTTAAAATGGATCGACCAGGCTCTGAGTAAAATGGTTACTAAAATCATAAATATTGTCCAAAAAGGAAAATATTTAGAAAATAAACTAAAATGTTGTTAGTTTATCTTGTCTCAAATAGATTTTCTTTATATAAATTTTATATAGCATGAAAATTGCATCTCTGAACAAAACACACATTGCAGCATTTAACCAGGCCATCGAGTCTAATGTTATTAGTGAATTCCTGAAAAATGGCGAGGATCAGAGCTCTCTGGAAGGAAAGACATATACCTCATTGGGGACTCATAAATCATAAGGGTCGCATTACACGGTGAGAGCATGATATGACTATGTAATTAAAAACCTGTTGATAGCTCTGGCAAAGTCAATCATGGTTGCTAAATAAATGTGCAGAAAATTAAAAGAAGACAACAAAATAAGGTATGATTACATTACAGCACACTGCAAAAGACAATTACAATTTAATTGGGAAAGTTTAAATGATCGTATCTTAACTTTTCCTTTAAATTAAGGAAATATGAGCTGAACTGTAAAGTTTTATAATGAAAACACATAATGACATAATGGTTGTACTTTTGGGCCCGTATTCACAAAGCATTTTATCTTACCACTAAGTCTATGCCCACACGAAGCCAGAGCTTTCCCCATCCAATCTTTTTTTTTTTCGTCTCAAGAAATGTCTGCATCCAAACGAAACCACAAAACTCACACAAAACAATGTAGTATACATGACAGAGATTCTGCCACAGAGACACACAAAAAAATGGAGAACACTTGGACTATGCGCATAAATCTTGTGCGTGGTATACAAACGAACATGGAACAATACATTTATTAATCTGTGTTAATGTTAGTTGATAAAAATACAATCGTTCAGTGTTCATGTTTTTGTTGCTGTTATGGAACATGGCGGTGTCTGACTAGGGGCGAGACATGGGCTGATGACATCATCATTTCCGAAAATATACTGATTCTCTGTCCACACGAAAACGTAAGGGCAGCATTTTCATATTTATCCACTCTGGGACCCGGTTTAAAACAAAACATCTATATGATACAAAATGTATGCGTATACAGCAAAATGCATCTCCATGTTGATGGGACCTAAGAGTTCTCCTAAATAGCAGTAAAAGTTTTCGGTAACACTTTAGAATAAGGTTCCATTAGTTAATGTTAGTTAACTACTTTTATTAACATGAACTAAGCAAGAACAATCCTTCTACAGCATTTATAAGTCTTAGTTCATGTTAATTTCAACATTTACTAATGCATTATTTAAATCAAAAGTTGTGCTTGTTAACATTAGTTAATGCACTGTGAATTACCATGAACTAACAATGAATAACTGTATTTTCATTAACTAACATTGACGAAGATGAATAAATACAGTAATAAATGTATTATTCATTGTTTGTTCATGTTAATTAATACATTAACTAACATTAACTAATGGAACCTTATTCTAAAGTGTTACCAAGTTTTCTCGTATAACCTATTTACAAAGCGGCTGGGACAAACATTTACTAAGGAACAGAGAGAAGTCTTAAGCTAAGAGTAAGGGGGCGGGATTGACCTCATTCCTATGGATGATGTCAGCATGCTTACTAACTACGCACACAGTGATTGGCTGATAGGGGAAGGGTCTCTTTCAGAGATTTAGTCATAGAAATATTGTAAAGTGTGATATGTTGCCATAGTCAAACAAAGGTTTAAAAATATAAATGTTAATGGCCACATTCAAATAAAGATTTTAAAATGCAGGCTAAGTGTCACTAATTAGGCAAGTATATGTAAAGCTTATTGTCAGCCTCTTACATGTCTGCTTCTTGTAAACAATTAGTAAAATGGATATAAACAGCTTTTCATTTAAGAGTAGAATAATCATGACTTATATTAAGTCATGCAAATGTATAAACGAAAAACAAAATTGATACAAGAACAGCTGTTACTTCTTGCCCAAATTTTAAATGAAAACAAGGATATAATCAAAGGAAAATCTGAGTTGGGATAACCTCCAAAACCAAAGGAGATACCTTTGTAAAAGCACATTATTGTCAAATGTTTCTAAAAAGTTTATGTTCCGAGGTAGATTGCTGGCAACAGCCACTTCAGGATAGTTTGTAATTTGAGCTTAGTGATTTAGGAGTCCTCTTCAATACTCTTAACATTTTACAGATTTAGGAGATAATTTTAGTGCTTAAACGATTTATGAAATACTCCTAGGGCAAAAATTTAGGAATCCTATTTATTTATTTTTAAAAAGGGCTCCACTAATATAGTTATCTTTATAGTTATTGTTCTTAGTGTGAAGGGCCTTTACATTTAAGTAGACAAAACAGTCCCTCCAGAAAAACGTGATTATGCGATCACCTGATTTAATGCATAATCAGCCAAAGGCCGCATATTTATGCGGGGTCGAATTTTTTTCAAATACGCCGCTCTTTTGTCACATAAATTGCCGATTTCAGAAAGCAAAATATGCGGGGCTAGCATGATTTCATAATCCCTGTATTTTCGTTGCAAAAAACTCACATATATATATATATATATATATTAGCAGAAAGTTGAAAATGTTGCGTTTACTTCACACATCTAAAGCGCCATTTTCCCCCTATTGCCATGGGAACCTTATGAAGTGATGTAATTACGTGACTTGAACATCATCTGCAAACTCCACGATGAAACCAGGGTGAAACTTGAAGCGCGCAAATCATTCTTATTTGCCAACAAAAATAAGTGCAAAAAAATTTGCAAAGCAGTTTCCCGATTTGTTACATGACAGTGGAGCCAAATTATATTGCGAGAACTTGCGAAAAATGCGGTTTGATGAAAAAAAAGGTGATTCCCCCAACACCCCCTTCTCACTAGGCTACTAACACTGTTGTAGTTTCACTCAGAAGTTGATGCAACTTTACAGTTGTAAGATTGCACTTTTTTGTTACAGAACAGTACCAAAAACTTACAGTTGTAATTATATTAGTAGTATGTAAAATAATTTATGTTGCAGTAAGAGACTGCATCTTATATTCTGCAATTTAGTATGCTCACTTATCATAGGAAGTAATAAGAAACTACTCTTTAAATTTAAGGTAGTAGCCTAGTGAGAAAAAGGTGTTGGGGGAATGACCTTTTTTTCTCTTTTTCATCAAACCGCAGTTTTTGCAAGTTCACGCAATTTCATCGCATAAAATTGCAAAAATATCCCGCATATTCCATCACATTTTTTA